>NW_024609727.1:270000-277500 GCF_018296145.1 Oncorhynchus tshawytscha
AGAATAGTAGCTTCACATCAGTCAGAGTGCTGTCTGCTGATAGAATGATAGAGAAAAGTAGCTTCACATCAGTCAGAGTGCTGTCTGCTGATAGAATGATGGAGAATAGTAGCTTCACATCAGTCAGAGTGCTGTCTGCTGATAGAATGGAGAAAAGTAGCTTCACATCAGTCAGAGTGCTGTCTGCTGATAGAATGATGGAGAAAAGTAGCTCCACATCAGTCAGAGTGCTGTCTGCTGATAGAATGATGGAGAATAGTAGCTCCACATCAGTCAGAGTGCTGTCTGCTGATAGAATGATGGAGAATAGTAGCTTCACATCAGTCAGAGTGCTGTCTGCTGATAGAATGATGGAGAAAAGTAGCTTCACATCAGTCAGAGTGCCGTCTGCTGATAGAATGATGGAGAAAAGTAGCTTCACACTGTCTGCTGATAGAATGATGGAGAAAAGTAGCTTCACGCTGTCTGCTGATAGAATGATGGAGAAAAGTAGCTTCACGCTGTCTGCTGATAGAATGATGGAGAAAAGTAGCTTCACGCTGTCTGCTGATAGAAGGATGGAGAAAAGTAGCTTCACGCTGTCTGCTGATAGAATGATGGAGAAAAGTAGCTTCACGCTGTCTGCTGATAGAATGATGGAGAATAGTAGCTTCACATCAGTTAGAGTGCTGTCTGCTGATAGAATGATGGAGAAAAGTAGCTTCACATCAGTCAGAGTGCCGTCTGCTGATAGAATGATGGAGAAAAGTAGCTTCACGCTGTCTGCTGATAGAATGATGGAGAAAAGTAGCTTCACACTGTCTGCTGATAGAATGATGGAGAAAAGTAGATTCATGCTGTCTGCTGATAGAATGATGGAGAAAAGTAGCTTCACGCTGTCTGCTGATAGAATGGAGAAAAGTAGCTTCACGCTGTCTGCTGATAGAATGATGGAGAAAAGTACCTTCACGCTGTCTGCTGATAGAATGATGGAGAAAAGTAGCTTCACGCTGTCTGCTGATAGAATGATGGAGAAAAGTAGCTTCACATCAGTCAGAGTGCCGTCTGCTGATAGAATGATGGAGAAAAGTAGCTTCACGCTGTCTGCTGATAGAATGATGGAGAAAAGTAGCTTCACGCTGTCTGCTGATAGAATGATGGAGAAAAGTAGCTTCACGCTGTCTGCTGATAGAATGATGGAGAAAAGTAGCTTCACGCTGTCTGCTGATAGAATGATGGAGAAAAGTAGCTTCACGCTGTCTGCTGATAGAAGGATGGAGAAAAGTAGCTTCACGCTGTCTGCTGATAGAATGATGGAGAAAAGTAGCTTCACGCTGTCTGCTGATAGAATGATGGAGAATAGTAGCTTCACATCAGTCAGAGTGCTGTCTGCTGATAGAATGATGGAGAAAAGTAGCTCCACATCAGTCAGAGTGCTGTCTGCTGATAGAATGATAGAGAAAAGTAGCTTCACATCAGTCAGAGTGCTGTCTGCTGATAGAATGATGGAGAATAGTAGCTTCACATCAGTCAGAGTGCTGTCTGCTGATAGAATGATGGAGAAAAGTAGCTCCACATCAGTCAGAGTGCTGTCTGCTGATAGAATGATGGAGAAAAGTAGCTCCACATCAGTCAGAGTGCTGTCTGCTGATAGAATGATGGAGAATAGTAGCTCCACATCAGTCAGAGTGCTGTCTGCTGATAGAATGATGGAGAATAGTAGCTTCACATCAGTCAGAGTGCTGTCTGCTGATAGAATGATGGAGAAAAGTAGCTTCACATCAGTCAGAGTGCCGTCTGCTGATAGAATGATGGAGAAAAGTAGCTTCACACTGTCTGCTGATAGAATGATGGAGAAAAGTAGCTTCACGCTGTCTGCTGATAGAATGATGGAGAAAAGTAGCTTCACGCTGTCTGCTGATAGAATGATGGAGAAAAGTAGCTTCACGCTGTCTGCTGATAGAAGGATGGAGAAAAGTAGCTTCACGCTGTCTGCTGATAGAATGATGGAGAAAAGTAGCTTCACGCTGTCTGCTGATAGAATGATGGAGAATAGTAGCTTCACATCAGTCAGAGTGCTGTCTGCTGATAGAATGATGGAGAAAAGTAGCTTCACATCAGTCAGAGTGCCGTCTGCTGATAGAATGATGGAGAAAAGTAGCTTCACGCTGTCTGCTGATAGAATGATGGAGAAAAGTAGCTTCACACTGTCTGCTGATAGAATGATGGAGAAAAGTAGCTTCATGCTGTCTGCTGATAGAATGATGGAGAAAAGTAGCTTCACGCTGTCTGCTGATAGAATGGAGAAAAGTAGCTTCACGCTGTCTGCTGATAGAATGATGGAGAAAAGTAGCTTCACACTGTCTGCTGATAGAATGATGGAGAAAAGTAGCTTCATGCTGTCTGCTGATAGAATGATGGAGAAAAGTAGCTTCACGCTGTCTGCTGATAGAATGGAGAAAAGTAGCTTCACGCTGTCTGCTGATAGAATGATGGAGAAAAGTACCTTCACGCTGTCTGCTGATAGAATGATGGAGAAAAGTAGCTTCACGCTGTCTGCTGATAGAATGATGGAGAAAAGTAGCTTCACATCAGTCAGAGTGCCGTCTGCTGATAGAATGATGGAGAAAAGTAGCTTCACGCTGTCTGCTGATAGAATGATGGAGAAAAGTAGCTTCACGCTGTCTGCTGATAGAATGATGGAGAAAAGTAGCTTCACGCTGTCTGCTGATAGAATGATGGAGAAAAGTAGCTTCACGCTGTCTGCTGATAGAATGATGGAGAAAAGTAGCTTCACGCTGTCTGCTGATAGAATGATGGAGAAAAGTACCTTCACGCTGTCTGCTGATAGAATGATGGAGAAAAGTAGCTTCACGCTGTCTGCTGATAGAATGATGGAGAAAAGTAGCTTCACATCAGTCAGAGTGCCGTCTGCTGATAGAATGATGGAGAAAAGTAGCTTCACGCTGTCTGCTGATAGAATGATGGAGAAAAGTAGCTTCGCGCTGTCTGCTGATAGAATGATGGAGAAAAGTAGCTTCACGCTGTCTGCTGATAGAATGATGGAGAAAAGTAGCTTCACGCTGTCTGCTGATAGAATGATGGAGAAAAGTAGCTTCACGCTGTCTGCTGATAGAAGGATGGAGAAAAGTAGCTTCACGCTGTCTGCTGATAGAATGATGGAGAAAAGTAGCTTCACGCTGTCTGCTGATAGAATGATGGAGAATAGTAGCTTCACATCAGTCAGAGTGCTGTCTGCTGATAGAATGATGGAGAAAAGTAGCTCCACATCAGTCAGAGTGCTGTCTGCTGATAGAATGATAGAGAAAAGTAGCTTCACATCAGTCAGAGTGCTGTCTGCTGATAGAATGATGGAGAATAGTAGCTTCACATCAGTCAGAGTGCTGTCTGCTGATAGAATGATGGAGAAAAGTAGCTCCACATCAGTCAGAGTGCTGTCTGCTGATAGAATGATGGAGAAAAGTAGCTCCACATCAGTCAGAGTGCTGTCTGCTGATAGAATGATGGAGAATAGTAGCTCCACATCAGTCAGAGTGCTGTCTGCTGATAGAATGATGGAGAATAGTAGCTTCACATCAGTCAGAGTGCTGTCTGCTGATAGAATGATGGAGAAAAGTAGCTTCACATCAGTCAGAGTGCCGTCTGCTGATAGAATGATGGAGAAAAGTAGCTTCACACTGTCTGCTGATAGAATGATGGAGAAAAGTAGCTTCACGCTGTCTGCTGATAGAATGATGGAGAAAAGTAGCTTCACGCTGTCTGCTGATAGAATGATGGAGAAAAGTAGCTTCACGCTGTCTGCTGATAGAATGCCCATTCATGAATTCCCATCTGTGTTTAGAAGTGCAACTGAAGCACAAAATTAGTCTGATGCCGAGCAGAAATTACAAAAAGAAGCTTTTTAGATCTGCGTTTACAAAACACAAGATATTTATTTTGCATTTGATCTTTCTATGGGATTGAGGTCAGGGCATAGTGTTGGCCACTCCAGTACTTTGACCTTTTTTGTCCTTAACCTCTTGATGCTACCCATCCGGATCCGGGATCGTGACTACGGCTCAAGCTCATTAGCATAACGCAAAATGTGAAAAATATTCTTAGACATATTTAACCTCCACACCTACACAAGTCCAATAGCTCAAATGAAAGATAAACACCTTGTTCATCTACCCAGCAAGTCAGATTTCTAAAATGTTTTACGGCGAAAACATAGCACACATTTATATTAGACCACCACCGAAACAAATGCAAGCGGCGGCCATTTTGTCCCAGAAAATATAAAATTTAAAAGTAGGATTAAAAAATAAATAATTCACTAACCTTTTGAAAATCTTCATCAGATGACAGTAATATTACATGTTACACAGTACATTTTTTTTTCAATAATATGCCATTAATATCCATAAATCTCTGTTTACAATGACGACATTTCAAAAATGCTACTCAAAATGTCCGGAGAAATTATGATAGCTCGGACAGATAACGTCAGATAACAAGCAATAAACATGACTAAATATACATGTTCTACATATAGTTACAAAGATACACTTCTTCTTAATACAACCGCTGTGTTACATTTATTTTTAACGTTACAGAATTCGTTCACTAGTCTATGCTATGAGTCGGCGCTCAGATATTAGCAGTGTCTCCTCTACGTTTGGAGTCCACAGAAACCCAAAATAACCACATAAATATTCCCTTACCTTTGATGTTCTTCGATCAGAAGACGTAGAAGGAGTCATACTTACCCAATACATCGTTTGGTTTCAAGTTGTGCGTCTTTGTATTAGCATATGCTAACAGCTTCAGCTGAAATGCACCCAAAATAACTTCTGCTCCTTCTGGTCCCGCACTCTTGCGCAATCAAACTTCAAAATTACATATTATATGTTGACTAAACTGGTCAAACTAAGTGCAGAATCGAGCAAAATGATGTTTTTATCATGTAAAACAATGATCATCGCGAACAAACGAACCGGCTTCAACTGGTGTCTATTGGAAAAGAACGTTCCCCAAATCGGCCGCGCAATAGAGTGCATGTATGTGAGAGTGAACCGGGCATTTTCGCCCGCCAAAGGATGAGGGAGCGCGAAATTCAAACAATGAACGTGCCAATTGAAAGCAGACATCGCGCTGAACAAATACATACTGTTCCCAGATCGGTAGCTGCCTGGGAAGGGTGGGGGCGATGACGTCAAAGTTGACCCAACTTTTCTCTTGACAAGAGAGAGTTTGGGAGAAAGGCTGCCCTGAGAGTTCTGCTTTACATACAGACATAATTTAAACGGTTTTAGAAACTTTAGAGTGTTTTCTATTCAATAATTATTATTATATGCATATATTAGCAATTTTGGAAAAAAATATTTTCAGTTTACTATGGGCACGCACTTCCTCCAACGGGGGCAGTATTGAGCCATAAGCTCAAGAGGTTAAGCCATTTTGCCACAACTTTGGAAGTATGCTTGGGGTCATTGTCCATTTGGAAGACCCATTTGCGACCAAGCTTTAACTTCCTGACTGATGTCTAAAGAAGTTGCTTCAATATATCCACATTATTTTCCTGCCTCATGATGCCATCTATTTTTTGTGAATTGCATCAGTCCCTCTTGCAGCAAATCACCCCCACAACATGATGCTGCCACCCCCGTGCTTCATGGTTGGGATGGTGCTCCTAGACTTGCAAGCATCCCTCTTTTTACTCCAAACGTAATGATGATCATTATGGCCAAACAGTTCTATTTTTGTTTCATCAGACCAGAGGACATTTCTCCAAAAAGTACGATCTTTGTGCAGTTGCAAACTGTACTCTACGCTTTTTAATCTTAGTTTTGAAGCGGTGGCTTCTTCCCTGCTGAGCGGCCTTTCAGGTTATGTCGATATAGGACTCATTTTACTGTGGATATAGATACTTTTGTACCGGTTTCCTCCAGCATCTTCACAAGGTCATTTACTGTTGTTCTGGGATTGATTTGCACTTTTCGCACCAAAGTTAATCTCCTGAGCGGTATGACGGCTGCGTGGTCCCATGGTTTTTATACTTGCGTACTATTGTTTGTACAGAGTAACGTGGTACCTTCAGGCATTTGGAGATTGCTCCCAGGATGAACCAGACTTGTGGAGGTCTACATTCTTTTCTGAGGTCTTGGCTGATTTCTTTTGATTTTCCCATGATGTCAAGCAAAGAGGCACTGAGTTTGAAGGTAGGCCTTGAAATACATCCACAGGTACACCGATTGACTCAAATTATGTCAATTAGCCAATCAGAAGCTTCTAAAGCCATGACATCATTTACTGAAATTTTCCAAGCTGTTTAAAGGCACAGTCAACTTAGTGTATGTAAACTTCTGACCCACTGGAATTGTGATACAGTGAATTATAAGTGAAATAATCTATCTGGAAACAATTGTTGGAAAAATGACTTGTGTCATACACAAAGTAGACGTCCTAACTGACTTGCCAAAACTATAGTTTGTTAACAAGACATTTGTGGAGTGGTTGAAAACGAGTTCTAATGACTCCCACCTAACTGTATGTAAACTTCCCACTTCAACTGTATATATATATATTTATATTCGGACTCTGGCATTGCTTGTTCTGATATTTCTTAATGTCGTTCTTTTTGCTTTTTGTATTATGTGTGTATTGTTTTGTTTTGCTAGGCATTATTATTGCCCTGTTGGAGCTAAAAACACAAGCATTTCTCTGCACCTGCGATAACATCTGCAAACCTGTGTACGTAGACGATAAACTTTGATTTGATTTTATTTTGAAGAAGGAGAGAAGGGTGGCAGAGAGAGGTTGAACGAAAAGAGGAAAGGGAGCAGACAATGGAGGGAGGATGAAGTAGGTGAAGGACAGAATGAAGAAGGAAGAGAGATAGAGGTAGAGAAAGAGGCGGAGACAGGGAAGGGGCTGTTGCTAGGGACAACAGTACAATAATGAACCGAAGCCTCCACACATTCCCTGCTTTATTTTCCTATTTTCCTTCTCTGATTCTCTCTCTTTGTCCTTCCCTGCTCCCACTTTCTTCCCTCACTTTCTCAATTCCCTCCTGCCAACCATTTCTTTTGAACACATCCTCTCCCCAGTCCTTATTGCGTGTCTCTGTATTGCTCCCTCTTCCCCATCTCTGCCTCTCTCCCTTGTTCCCACCCACTCTCAAGCATCTATCCCCAGCTATTCCCCCTTTCTTCCTCTGTTCATCAGAGAACGCCAGCTGACGGAAAACCATAACACCCTCCCTCCTTCTCTTGCCCTCTCTTTCCAACTCCAACCTTCCCTCTTTCCCTCCCCTCTCCCACTCTCTCGCTCTCTCCCTCCCTCACCCTCTCTCTTGCTCTCTCGCTCTCTCACTCCCTCTCCTCTCTCTTTCTCTCTCTCTCTCTGCTCCCACATGCCTAGGGTTTTTATTTCTGTCAGATTACGGCATCTAGCAGCAAGCTAGAGGAGATTTCCCCTGGCACCTCCCATCCACCACTCTCTCTTTCCTCTCCCATCCAC
>NW_024609727.1:282500-300000 GCF_018296145.1 Oncorhynchus tshawytscha
CTTCTCTCTCATCCACGCCCCTCTCTCCTCTTCATTCCTTTCCACCTCACTATCTCTTTCCACTATCATTCCCTCTCTCCTCACCTCTCCACCTCCATCCCTCTTTGACTTATCCAGAGTCCATGCTGCATGCATGTGAATGCTGTTTCGCCAATCACAACACTGTTTTAATAGCTTGTCTGATCTGTCCCTCTCCATTTGTCTTTTTGCAGCTCGTGGTCATACATCCCAGTGGGTTCTATGCTGTGAGTCTCTACAGCAGTATTGAATCCAGTAGTCTGGACCACAACCACAAACAACCAGTGACGGCTGTAGGACCACTCCACTAGACCGAAACTCAACCACAGACCGTTAGAGGACTTCTCCCTCTTCTGCTACCTCACTTACCAAAACCACTGTGGCACGGGAGGAAGAGGAGGAAGAAAGAAGATCATGCCCAGAAGGAGAGTAAATCATCAGTGAAGAGAAGAGGTGATGCTTCTGGATTAAGAAGACAGACAGACAGCAGACCAAGAGACAGACAGGCAGATCAGGTAAAGGCAAACTGCGCAAACTGTCTTGTTCCTATTTGTAACATGATGTTCTAAAGGCTCCGGCTCAGGAACAGCTGTGCAGTGTTAGTTAAGCATCGTTGGATGTTCTCTTCTGTCAGGGTTTGTCAGGGCCCTATTCATTAGGGCACACAGTAAGAAACAAAGACGAGCATTTCTTATTGGACAAGTTCAGATAGTCCCTCCCTGTTTGTCTGTTTTCTTGCCACTTGGTGCCTAATGTATATGACCCAGATAGTTGTAAACCAGTGGGAAATAGTGGCCCTTACATTACCCTAGGGGGTAATTGGGGTTAGGGGTACGGTTCGCCGTGGGGTAAAGGGGTCAAGTTTTCTTTGTTTGGGCTTCACATTAGCTGCCATGTCCTTAACCAGGCGGTAAGGGAGTTTCTAATTGACCATATGGTGGCCTAAGGGTCTGGGCCAAGGCAGGTCATGTTACAGTGCCAACTTCAATGACGTTACTTTATTGAGTCCAGCTCTTTTTATCACTGGCACACTTCTGGCTCTAGACTCAAGCATTTAGCTCCTTTTGAGGAATTGTGTGAGTGTGTGTTTGTGTGTGTGTGTGTGCGTGTGTGTGTGCGTGTGCGTGTGTGTGTGCGTGTGCGTGTGTGGCTGGTTTGCCCAGTTCCTAGTGCCTGTCATTTCACTTTCGAGAGAAAGGCCAACCCACACTGTTCCACCTTCCTAGTCCTTCTGAGATTGGTAAAATGGATGTTTAGTTGGTGGGGCTAGAGGGAAGTCAGATTGATGTTTAGTTGGTGGGCCTAGAGGGAAGTCAGATTGATGTTTAGTTGGGGAGGCTAGAGGGAAGTCAGACTGATGTTTAGTTGGTGGGCCTAGAGGGAAGTCAGACTGATGTTTAGTTGGTGGGCCTAGAGGGAAGTCAGACTGATGTTTAGTTGGTGGGGCTAGAGGAAGTCAGATTGATGTTTAGTTGGTGAGGCTAGAGGGAAGTCAGACTGATGTTTAGTTGGTGGGCCTAGAGGGAAGTCAGACTGATGTTTAGTTGGTGGGCCTAGAGGGAAGTCAGATTGATGTTTAGTTGGTGGGGCTAGAGGGAAGTCAGATTGATGTTTAGTAGGTGAGGCTAGAGGGAAGTCAGACTGATGTTTAGTTGGTGGGCCTAGAGGGAAGTCAGACTGATGTTTAGTTGGTGGGGCTAGAGGGAAGTCAGATTGATGTTTAGTTGGTGAGGCTAGAGGGAAGTCAGACTGATGTTTAGTTGGTGGGCCTAGAGGGAAGTCAGACTGATGTTTAGTTGGTGGGCCTAGAGGGAAGTCAGATTGATGTTTAGTTGGTGGGGCTAGAGGGAAGTTAGATTGGTCAGATCCATGTTTAGCTGGTGGGGCTAGAGGGAAGTCTGATGTTTAGGGGGCTAGAGGGAAATCAGATTGGTCTGATTCATGTTTAGTTGGTGTGGCTAGAGGGAAGTCTGATGTTTAGGGGCTAGAGGGAAATCAGATTGGTCTGATTCATGTTTAGTTGGTGTGGCTAGAGGGAAGTCTGATGTTTAGGGGCTAGAGGGAAGTTAGATTGGTCTGATTCATGTTTAGTTGGTGTGGCTAGAGGGAAGTCTGATGTTTAGGGGGCTAGAGGGAAATCAGATTGGTCTGATTCATGTTTAGTTGGTGTGGCTAGAGGGAAGTCTGATGTTTAGGGGCTAGAGGGAAGTTAGATTGGTCTGATTCATGTTTAGTTGGTGGGCTAGAGGGAAGTCTGATGTTTAGCTTGGTGGGCCTAGAGGGAAGTCAGACTGATGTTTAGTTGGTGGGCCTAGAGGGAAGTCAGACTGATGTTTAGTTGGTGGGGCTAGAGGGAAGTCAGATTGATGTTTAGTTGGTGGGCCTAGAGGGAAGTCAGACTGATGTTTAGTTGGTGGGCCTAGAGGGAAGTCAGACTGATGTTTAGTTGGTGGGGCTAGAGGGAAGTTAGATTGGTCAGATTCATGTTTAGCTGGTGGGCCTAGAGGGAAGTCAGTCTGATGTTTAGTTGGTGTGGCTAGAGGGAAATCAGATTGGTCTGATTCATGTTTAGTTGGTGTGGCTAGAGGGAAGAATGTGAGCAGCGTGACACTTGGTTTCATTTAGTGCTGTTGTACTCAAGGCCACGCAATCTCTCTCTTTATCCACGCTCACACACACACACATAGTTGGGCATATATCCCTGGATCTTTCGTTGTTAACTGCAGTATCCTGCTGTGTTTGACAGTCGGGGCATAGAGAGAGGGGATGAGTAGCAGTCTTTATTCCTCTACAGCCCTGTATTATCCCATCTCTCTTCTCCTCTAATACCTATTCCAATGGCAGTGCTGTCATTATGGGCTGACAGTAGTATCGAAGACAGCTATTATATTGTGTGGTTTCCTGGGTTGTTTCTGCTTCAGTCTCTGGGGTACAATAGGAAGCATGACAGGGACCTTGTGGTTCTGGTGCTCCCTGCTACTGGGGATCACAAGACATCTGTTAACACTAGAACCCACTAGAGAATCCCATTTTGCACATTTGTATGTTATTTAACCTTTATTTAACTAGGCAAGTCAGTTAAGAACTAATTCTTATTTACAATGATGGCCTCCCCCATCCAAATCCAGACAACGCTGGGCCAATTGTGTGCTGCCCTATGGGACTCACAATCATGGCCAGTTATGATACAGCCTGGAATCGAACCAGGGTCTGTAGTGATGCCTCTAGCACTGAGATGCAGTGCTTTAGACCGCTGCACCACTCGGGAGCCCCAGATGCATATCAACCCGCTAGGTGCAGCCCAGCACTTGATAAATAGTGCATCAACTATTAGAAAGGATTCAGTACACAAAGAAATATTTGTGGACATATATCAATAAAAAACAACAACAACAATAGTTATTTGTTTTGATAGAGTCAAGGATGTGTTTTGTATAATTCTACAAAGTCCTAGAAAAAACGTTGGTCTATAGCCGATGTTAGTTTCCCTTCCAATAAAACCATTATGTGTAATCCATTTGTAACGCTTGTCGTCTGTGGAAAGAGAGGAGGACCAAAATGCAGCCTGATGATTATCCATTTTAATAGAATACTTTAACAACGAACAAAAAACAATAAACCGACAAAATGACCGAAGACGAAACCGTCCCGTTCCGTCCCGTCCCGTCCCGTTCCGTACCGTACCGTCCCGTACCGTCCCGTACCGTCCCGTACCGTACCGTCCCGTACCGTGAACACAGGAAACAGGAACAATCACCCACAACCCACAATACGAAACAGGCTACCTAAATATGGTTCTCAATCAGGGACAACGATTGACAGCTGCCTCTGATTGAGAACCATACCAGGCCAAACACAGAAATAGAAAATCATAGACAAACTAACATAGACAACCCACCCAACTCACGCCCTGACCATACTAAAACAAAGACAAAACAAAGGAACTAAGGTCAGAACGTGACACCGTTGGTCAGTTGGTTTGTAGATGGGGCAGTAATAGAGTTATAGTGCTGAATAAAGACCAGTTAAAGACCAGCTTCTTCTGACAAGTAGAAGGTAAAAGATCAGAATAATATAAGGTGTGCATGTTAAATGATTTGCTGGATTCCTCAACAAAAGCACCAGTGCAGAAACAACTGTAAATGAATTGCATTAAATAAAATAATATTTTAATTGTACGTTTATTATGTTGCTAGTTTTTGCCTAGTAGCCAGAGCAATGCTGCTGTGTGTGTGGTCATGTGCTTAATGCAGGGACAGCACAGATATTCTTGGAAAAAGTGACATTTGCAAATAGAGCTGCACCTCTTGAATTATGAGAGTTATTGTAGAAATATCAGAATATGCTCTTTATGATACTATATCAAAATCTAAATGATTTACCTGCATGTGACTGAAGAAGGATTTTGATAAATGTATGATCTTTTCCCTGCATCTGTAAATTACAAGATGCGCCCATCTCTTCAGGTACAATTTGACAACTGATAGGCCTAATATTGTCACTCATCAGATTATTGTCAATTTAATATTGTCAATAGGCTAACTCTTATTATGTATGAAAGGAGTTTTGGTGTAGTTTAGGGGTAGTTTGCTGTGCAGGCTGTTTGTTTCCCACTCTGTAATGCGTCTGTGTGTAGCTGGTGAGATGAGTCAGGCGCAGGACAGCAGATATGAGTAATGAAAGCAATTTTACTCAATAATATAAACAATACACGTCGTATAAATACAAGGCCACAAATACAGACCGCAATACAATAAACAAACACTCACAAACAAACATAGGGGAACAGAGGGTTAAATAATGAACAAGTCATTGGGGAATTGAAACCAGGGTGTAAGACAAAGACAAAACAAAAGGAAAATGAAAAGTGGATCGGCGATGGCTAGAAGGCCGGTGACGTCGACCGCCGCCCGAACAAGGAGAGGGACCGACTTCGGTGGAAGTCGTGACACGCTCATCAAGTTAGATAGAGTCAAGGATATGTTTGGCGTTATTCTAAATGCCTTCTGCAACACATAGCATGTTTTCCTTTCCCTTACAATACATTAGTAATAGTTATAGTAAATAAACCAGTCCCATGACAGCATCTTTTACAAAGTCAAACGTAAAAGAGAATGGTATCAACCAGCAAGGTGTTTGCTTCTGATAAAAAGGCATAACACAAACTGATCATTACACTATTCTTTCTAAATGAAATCAACCTCTTCACCCTCCTTATCATTCAGTTAGGCCTCATTTAAATGAAATCAACCTCTTCACCCTCCTTATCATTCAGTTAGGCCTCATTTAAATGAAATCAACCTCTTCACTCATTTAAATTCACTTGTGAAGTAAGGTGCACAATTATCGCCCATTCCTCCATTTGTCATTCATTCAGTGAGAGAGAGAGAGATGCATTAGCACCTAGCTGGGTAGCAACGTCCTACAGCGCATTGTCTTGGCAGGTTAAGTTTTTAATGTTTAATTTTTTTCCGGTTACTAGTCCAACACTCTAACCACTAGGCTACCCTGCCGCCCCAAGTTTAGGAATAGGTGTGAAAAAACGGTAATAAGGTCATTTAAAAAATCTGACAAATGAGCTGTGTAAAATACTAACATTTAGGATAAGTCGGGGAAGGAGCAGGCATAGCTTTTTTTTGACCAATTTCTTTTATTTACAAAATCAAAGGCTAGTGACCGTTGGCCTATGGCGGTTCTAGTGTTAATGGATGTGTATTAGTATGGAGGGGTGAGAAGTGGTCTGGGGGGGGTTCAGACACTATGTTACAGCTGTACGGCTAGTCAGGCTTACAAAGCACTCATCCCTCACCTCTATCCCTCTCTTTCTATATCCTCCCTTATTCTCCTTCTCTTCTCTCTCTCTAGCTCTCTGTCAGTGTCTGTCTGCACAACTCTGTGATCTGTATGTAATGAGAGTTTTATTTTTTTAAAGTGGATTGGTGAGTGGCCCCGACGGCGCAGACTGAAGCTGTGTGTGTATTAAACCATACTAGCGACGCCTAGATAACACCCTTCGTAGCCGTAGTGTGTGTGCGTGCGTGTGCGTTTGTTTATCGGGGCGGCGGTAGCCTCAAGGTTAGAGAGGCGGGCTGATAACTGGAATGCTGCAGGTTCCAGCCCCCAGGAGAACCTGCAGGGATATCAGAGAGAGGGAGGCTTACCGGCTTCAATACCCCTGTATACTTAGCAAGGCACTTTACCCATAAGTGCTATCAAATGTCGTTTGGGTCAGTACCCATCTCAATATCTGATGTGTCAAATAAGCTTATTGACCAATCAGGATTTTAATATGACTTCACGTCACATAATAATTGAACACGTACATTCATTGTTTACGTAGTGATTACACTCCCACTTGTATTTCATATGTCAGAGTGATTAACTGGTACATTCATTGTTTACGTAGTGATTACACTCCCACTTGTATTTCATATGTCAGAGTGATTAACTGGAACATTCATTGTTTACGTAGTGATTACACTCCCACTTGTATTTCATATGTCAGAGTGATTAACTGGAACATACATTGTTTATGTAGTGATTACACTCCCACTTGTATTTCATATGTCAGAGTGATTAACTGGAACATACATTGTTTATGTAGTGATTACACTCCCACTTGTATTTCATATGTCAGAGTGATTAACTGGAACATTCATTGTTTACCTAGTGATTACACTCCCACTTGTATTTCATATGTCAGAGTGATTAACTGGTACATTCATTGTTTACGTAGTGATTACACTCCCACTTGTATTTCATATGTCAGAGTGATTAACTGGTACATTCATTGTTTACCTAGTGATTACACTCCCACTTGTATTTCATATGTCAGAGTGATTAACTGGTACATTCATTGTTTACGTAGTGATTACACTCCCACTTGTATTTCATATGTCAGAGTGATTAACTGGTACATTCATTGTTTACGTAGTGATTACACTCCCACTTGTATTTCATATGTCAGAGTGATTAACTGGAACATTCATTGTTTACCTAGTGATTACACTCCCACTTGTATTTCATATGTCAGAGTGATTAACTGGAACATTCATTGTTTACCTAGTGATTACACTCCCACTTGTATTTCATATGTCAGAGTGATTAACTGGTACATTCATTGTTTACCTAGTGATTACACTCCCACTTGTATTTCATATGTCAGAGTGATTAACTGGAACATTCATTGTTTACCTAGTGATTACACTCCCACTTGTATTTCATATGTCAGAGTGATTAACTGGAACATTCATTGTTTACCTAGTGATTACACTCCCACTTGTATTTCATATGTCAGAGTGATTAACTGGAACATTCATTGTTTACGTAGTGATTACACTCCCACTTGTATTTCATATGTCAGAGTGATTAACTGGTACATTCATTGTTTACCTAGTGATTACACTCCCACTTGTATTTCATATGTCAGAGTGATTAACTGGTACATTCATTGTTTACGTAGTGATTACACTCCCACTTGTATTTCATATGTCAGAGTGATTAACTGGTACATTCATTGTTTACGTAGTGATTACACTCCCACTTGTATTTCATATGTCAGAGTGATTAACTGGAACATTCATTGTTTACGTAGTGATTACACTCCCACTTGTATTTCATATGTCAGAGTGATTAACTGGAACATTCATTGTTTACGTAGTGATTACACTACCACTTGTATTTCATATGTCAGAGTGATTAACTGGTACATTCATTGTTTACGTAGTGATTACACTCCCACTTGTATTTCATATGTCAGAGTGATTAACTGGAACATTCATTGTTTACGTAGTGATTACACTACCACTTGTATTTCATATGTCAGAGTGATTAACTGGTACATTCATTGTTTACGTAGTGATTACACTCCCACTTGTATTTCATATGTCAGAGTGATTAACTGGAACATTCATTGTTTACGTAGTGATTACACTCCCACTTGTATTTCATATGTCAGAGTGATTAACTGGAACATTCATTGTTTACGTAGTGATTACACTCCCACTTGTATTTCATATGTCAGAGTGATTAACTGGAACATTCATTGTTTATGTAGTGATTACACTCCCACTTGTATTTCATATGTCAGAGTGATTAACTGGAACATACATTGTTTATGTAGTGATTACACTCCCACTTGTATTTCATATGTCAGAGTGATTAACTGGAACATTCATTGTTTATGTAGTGATTACACTCCCACTTGTATTTCATATGTCAGAGTGATTAACTGGAACATACATTGTTTATGTAGTGATTACACTCCCACTTGTATTTCATATGTCAGAGTGATTAACTGGAACATTCATTGTTTATGTAGTGATTACACTCCCACTTGTATTTCATATGTCAGAGTGATTAACTGGTACATTCATTGTTTATGTAGTGATTACACTCCCACTTGTATTTCATATGTCAGAGTGATTAACTGGTACATTCATTGTTTACGTAGTGATTACACTCCCACTTGTATTTCATATGTCAGAGTGATTAACTGGTACATTCATTGTTTACGTAGTGATTACACTCCCACTTGTATTTCATATGTCAGAGTGATTAACTGGAACATTCATTGTTTACATAGTGATTACACTCCCACTTGTATTTCATATGTCAGAGTGATTAACTGGAACATTCATTGTTTACGTAGTGATTACACTCCCACTTGTATTTCATATGTCAGAGTGATTAACTGGAACATTCATTGTTTACGTAGTGATTACACTCCCACTTGTATTTCATATGTCAGAGTGATTAACTGGAACATTCATTGTTTACGTAGTGATTACACTCCCACTTGTATTTCATATGTCAGAGTGATTAACTGGTACATTCATTGTTTACGTAGTGATTACACTCCCACTTGTATTTCATATGTCAGAGTGATTAAGTGGAACATACATTGTGCTATGATGCCTGTGAAGTTTAGTCTGGCTCAGCTGCCAGCGGCCCCACGAGGCAGACACAGTCTTCCCCAAGCTCTGGAACTGCTAGTCAGAAAAAAGCTATTGATGCATGCAAACATAGTTCTCCCCAAAAAACACAACCAAAACCAACTGCAAATGAGTCACAAGCTTGATATAGTCACTGCGTCCAAGGATATGGGGTCCAAGAATCATTTGCATTCATTTGTAACGGTAAAACAGATATGTATGAAAATATCCTGAAATAAAAGGGGACATTCTGTAGTGTCGCCTCATATAAAACATCTCAAATCAAAATACTGGAGTATAGAGCCAAATGAAACGTTTTAGCTTCACTGTCCAAATAAATCCGTATGGGAGTGTATAATGCTACATGTGTCCTTGGAGTTCTTTGATATAACAAAAGGTCATTCATTTGTTGTAGTTATTTTATTAGTGTGCTTGCTTCAGCAAGGTTAGGGTTCTGACATATAGCTTTTTGAAACCATTACTTTTTGTCCTCCCAAAACCTCCCATCCACTTCAATGTTACATCTTCAACATTCTAAACCTCCCATCCACTTCAATGTTACGTCTTCAACATTCTGAACCTCCCATCCACTTCAATGTTACGTCTTCAACATTCTAAACTCCAATCCACTTCAATGTTACGTCTTCAACATTCTGAAACTCCCATCCACTTCAATGTTACGTCTTCAACATTCTGAACCTCCCATCCACTTCAATGTTACGTCTTCAACATTCTAAACTCCAATCCACTTCAATGTTACGTCTTCAACATTCTGAAACTCCCATTCACTTCAATGTTACGTCTTCAACATTCTAAACCTCCCATCCACTTCAATGTTACGTCTTCAACATTCTAAACTCCAATCCACTTCAATGTTACGTCTTCAACATTCTGAAACTCCCATTCACTTCAATGTTACGTCTTCAACATTCTAAACCTCCCATCCACTTCAATGTTATGTCTTCAACATTCTAAACCTCCCATCCACTTCAATGTTACGTCTTCAACATTCTAAACCTCCCATCCACTTCAATGTTACGTCTTCAACATTCTAAACCTCCCATCCACTTCAATGTTACGTCTTCAACATTCTAAACCTCCCATCCACTTCAATGTTACGTCTTCAACATTCTAAACCTCCCATCCACTTCAATGTTACGTCTTCAACATTCTAAACCTCCCATCCACTTCAATGTTACGTCTTCAACATTCTAAACCTCCCATCCACTTCAATGTTACGTCTTCAACATTCTAAACCTCCCATCCACTTCAATGTTACGTCTTCAACATTCTAAACCTCCCATCCACTTCAATGTTACGTCTTCAACATTCTGAACCTCCCATCCACTTCAATGTTACGTCTTCAACATTCTGAACCTCCCATCCACTTCAATGTTACGTCTTCAACATTCTAAACCTCCCATCCACTTCAATGTTACGTCTTCAACATTCTGAACCTCCCATCCACTTCAATGTTACGTCTTCAACATTCTGAACCTCCCATCCACTTCAATGTTACGTCTTCAACATTCTGAACCTCCCATCCACTTCAATGTTACATCTTCAACATTCTAAACCTGCCATTGTTCAATCAGCTATGACATCACACATTTTAGCTACTGTTAGCCTTTCATGTACAGAAAAGAATAGAATAGAATAACTATATTTTCCCCTTGAGGGAACTCCATTTTTTGGTAAGAGGTGGCATGTCACCTCTCCATCCATCCCTTCAAACATGTCATTATGAATTCTAATAGAATTATTGATTCGATGTTGTCTGTAGAACTGACTCATAGTTAAAACCCAGAAACGGGGATTTATAATGTCAGAAACGTACTCTAGGGGGGTGTATGGATTCAGAGAGGATGGAGTGTTCAGTTATTTAAACACTGTCACAGTCCAATAGTTGCACAGTTACACACCGCGTATCTGATTGTATTGTGTTGTTGTTTGATACCAGCTTGTCTAATTTCTAATTTGCCCATGATGATGAACTGTTTGTTAGTTTTGAATGGGATACCATGTACTCTTTCGTTCTCCTATTCTGTCTCTCTTTCTCCTGTTCTCTCTACTGTTGTAATTCAGTCCAGTTGAGTTTCATATGAGGCCTGGTTGCTCCATACAGAACATCTGTGAGTGTCAGTGATGCTATGAGAGATGAGAGATATAGAGGTCAGTGAGTCCTCTCTCCACTACCAGTCTTTGAGCACGTTAGAGTCACTATCTACTGAACTTTAACCATGCGCAGAAGGAGAAACAGAGGGAGGAAGAGAAGCAGAAGGATAGAGGGAACATGCGTCTATACAGTGCATTCGGAAAGTATTCAGACCACTTGACTTTTGTTAGGTTACAGCCTTATTCTAAAATTGATTCAATAATTTTTTCCCCCTCATCAATCTACACACAATACCCCATAATGACAAAGCAAAAACAAGTTTTAGAAATTTTTGCAAATGTAAATGAAAACTGAAATATCACATTTACATAAGTATTCAGCACCTTTACTCAGTACTTTGTTTATGCACAATTCAAGGATCTCTCTCTCTCTCTCTCTCTCTCTCTCTCTCTCTATCGCTCTCTCAATTCAATTCAAGGATCTCTCTCTCTCTCTCTCTATCGCTCTCTCAATTCAATTCAAGGATCTCTCTCTCTCTCTCTCTATCTCTCTCTCAATTCAATTCAAGGATCTCTCTCTCTCTCTCTCTATCTCTCTCTCAATTCAATTCAAGGATCTCTCTCTCTCTCTCAGTTCAATTCAAGGGTCTCTCTCTCTCTCTATCGCTCTCTCAATTCAATTCAAGGGTCTCTCTCTCTCTCTCCCTCTCCCTCTCTCTCTCTCTCTCTCTCTCTCTCTCTAATACACCGAAAATAAGTATTTAAATAACAAGTGCTGTAATCAAATACACATGTATTTGAACACAGATGTGACAATGTAAAGGGATTGCCGTGAATTTGACAGTAACTTACTGGCAGCTCAGTAAAATTCTGTATTTCATATTACAGTACACATCCTGTAATATAAATACGGTATCAAAGAAAGTACTGTGTAATGACACACAGTACAATACAATAACAGTTACTGTACTACTCTACTGCAACCAGAATGAATGAATGAAGCCAATTCGTTGAGGGAAGGGATTTGTATTTCACAGTATCATACTTTACAGAGGTAAAGTGTTTACACATTACAGAATATGAATGAATATTTGGTGTTTTATATTATCTGCACTTGTAGAGGCCTTAACAAAGGCATCCAAACTGTCAGTGACTACAGGGCCAAACAGACCAAAACGACATGGCAAATCTTGCTGCCACTCCAATCTGTTCCCTATACATTCTAAATGGATGGGGCACTATAACCACATAGTTGTTGAATTGGTACAATATTATCACCACCGGGTGCAACGAATATAGCCTCTTACAAGGCCACAAAATATGTTAATGAGCCAGAAACAACAATACCATGCACCCACTAGTGGTCAAAAGGGTTTTAGCAATTCAAAGATTCGGTATGGTACTGTAATCTCTGGGGTGGAATTACAGTACATTCGAAATACAGCAATACTTTCCCTGCTGTTCAGAGAATTATGTTCTCATTGTTCACGGGAACGCTTTCCTGTTGTTAGTTTCACTGTGGTCACAAGTTGTCTGTTAACATTTCCTCTTTTCCTATGCACAAACATTCTTCATCATTATACAGAGACAGGGTAGAATTCTGTTAGATATAGTCATATCATTACTTTAAACGTATACATCATTTAGTCATTATACATCAAATTCATAACACCCGCCCCCCAAAAATGTCCCACAATGCACCATCTTTTTCATATTTTATGTAAATTATGTCACAGTAGCAACACAGGAGTGCTGCAGCTTTCCCTGTCAGACAGCCTCTTTCTCTCTCTATCTACCCCTCTCTCTCTCATGCATACATGCACACACACACACACGCAGAGAGTAAAGATTGGCCTGATATGTCAGGAAGCAGAATAGGGGTATGTAGTGGTTGAATGTACATGATGGGTGGAGCGAGGGGAATAGTAAAGAGAGGGAGAGAGTAGAGATGGAAGGGTCATGGGGTAAGAGGTGAAATGGTGAGGCGGAGGAGTGTGAAAGGGGAGGAGAGGGCAACTTCAAAAGCTAGGGAGAGAGTAGAGATGGAAGGGTCATGGGGTAAGAGGTGAAATGGTGAGGCGGAGGAGTGTGAAAGGGGAGGAGAGGGCAACTTCAAAAGCTAGGGAGAGAGTAGAGATGGAAGGGTCATGGGGTAAGAGGTGAAATGGTGAGGTGGAGGAGTGTGAAAGGGGAGGAGAGGGCAACTTCAAAAGCTAGGGAGAGAGTAGAGATGGAAGGGTCATGGGGTAAGAGGTGAAATGGTGAGGTGGAGGAGTGTGAAAGGGGAGGAGAGGGCAACTTCAAAAGCTAGGGAGAGAGTAGAGATGGAAGGGTCATGGGGTAAGAGGTGAAATGGTGAGGTGGAGGAGTGTGAAAGGGGAGGAGAGGGCAACTTCAAAAGCTAGGGAGAGAGTAGAGATGGAAGGGTCATGGGGTAAGAGGTGAAATGGTGAGGCGGAGGAGTGTGAAAGGGGAGGAGAGGGCAACTTCAAAAGCTAGGGAGAGAGTAGAGATGGAAGGGTCATGGGGTAAGAGGTGAAATGGTGAGGTGGAGGAGTGTGAAAGGGGAGGAGAGGGCAACTTCAAAAGCTGTGAATGAAAAAAAGAGGGAGAGGGGGATTGAGAACATGGCTTTAGGCAAACAGGATAAAAAGGTTGACTTATCCTAGAGAGAGAGAGAAAGGGAAATAGTGAGACAGACAGATATAGAGAGAGAGAAAGGGAAATAGTGAGACAGACAGATAGAGAGAGAGAGAAAGGGAAATAGTGAGACAGACAGATAGAGAGAGAGAGAAAGGGAAATAGTGAGACAGACAGATAGAGAGAGAGAGAAAGGGAAATAGTGAGACAGACAGATAGAGAGAGAGAGAAAGGGAAATAGTAAGACAGACAGATAGAGAGAGAGAGAAAGGGAAATAGTGAGACAGACAGATAGAGAGAGAGAGAAAGGGAAATAGTAAGACAGACAGATAGAGAGAGAGAGAAAGGGAAATAGTAAGACAGGCAGATAGAGAGAGAGAGAAAGGAAATAGTGAGACAGACAGATAGAGAGAGAGAGAAAGGGAAATAGTAAGACAGACAGATAGAGAGAGAGAGAAAGGGAAATAGTAAGACAGACAGATAGAGAGAGAGAGAAAGGGAAATAGTGAGACAGACAGATAGAGAGAGAGAGAAAGGGAAATAGTGAGACAGACAGATAGAGAGAGAGAGAAAGGGAAATAGTGAGACAGACAGGTAGAGAGAGAGACAGAATGACAGAGAGACAGATGCAGCCACAGAAAGTGAGATCGTGCAAATGAATTAGAGGCCAGAAAAACACAAAATAACACAATTCACAGAGTTAAAAATAGAACAAAAACACAAAAGAGAACTTAACAGTTGGAAATATATTGTGGTAGTTCTCACCATCTGTTAAATATTCTGCATGACAACAGGCCTGGGGAGATCAACTCCATTCATAGTACTTGTGTTTGGTATAGTGTGGGCCTTTAGAGTACGGTTCAGTGGGTATGTTCTGAAACACATGCTTTGTTTGTATGTAATAAACAGTGTGTCTGAGTGGTAGCTATATTTTCTAGCATGTGGACTGTTGGTATATTTTCAATGCACTAGTTTTTCTCTCTCATCTTATGTTCCCTCCATTCTTTCCCCTTCACCATCTTTGTCTCTCTTTTCTGCCACATCCCTCCCTCCCTCCCTCCCCCTCCCTCCCTCCCTCCCTCCCTCCCTCCCTCCCTCCCTCCCTCCCTCCCTCCCTCCCTCCCTCCCTCCCTCCTCCCTCCCTCCACTCCCTCCCTCCCTCACTCCCTCCCTCCCTCACTCTCTCCCTCCCTCCCTCTGTTCTTTGTAGTGTAGATCCTGTTGTCAGGTCTCTAATGAAGAAGCAACCTTGCTGTAATTAGGGACGTCTTGGGCTGCTTTGACAAGTAGGAAAACAGTCATCCACTCTGTGTGTGTGATTTATTTTGATTTAACTTGGCAAGTCAGTTAAGAACAAACTCTTATTTACAATGACGTCCTACCCTGGCCAAACCATGGGCGATGCTGGGCCAATTGTGCGTTGCCCTATGGGACTCCCAATCACGGCTGGTTGTGATACAGCCTGGAACCGAACAAGGGTCTGTAGTGATGCCTCTAGCACTGAGATGAGGTGCCTTAGACTGCTGCGCCACTCGGGAGTGTGTGCATATACTGTATGCATTTTGTGTGCCTGGGTTTATGTGTTGCAGTGTCAGTGTTTGTCCTAGTCTGCAGCCCTGACCCGTGTGTGTGTGTGTGTGTGTGTGTGTGTGTGTGTGTGTGTGTGTGTGTGTGTGTGTGTGTGTGTGTGTGTGAATGGGGGCTGGGTATATTCTCTGTCACACACACACACACACACACACACACACACACACACACACACACACACACACACACACACACACACACGGGTCAGGGCTGCAGTCATGGTGTCTTGTAAGACCCTCTCCCCTACTGCCAGCCCTGCAGTACTCTGTCATCCCTCCCTCCCACGCAGACCAACACATGCCACACAGCAGAGGACATATCAACACACATCACACAGCAGAGGATGGACGACAGAACAGGGGAGGATGAAAGGAGAGAGACGAGGCCCTGAATGTAGAAAGAGAGAGGAAAAAGATACGTAGGCTGAGAAGACAGGAAAATAGAGAGAAAGGATAAGAGAACATAGAAAATGGCAAGAGATGAAGAGAGAGAGGGAGGGAGGAAGGAAAGAGAGAGAGGAGATAGGGAGGACAGAGAGAGGAGAGAGGGAGACACAGAGAGACAGAGAGCATAGTGAGCTATCTTGTGTTAGACTTGTACAGTAGTACACAGAGCTAACCCACACAGGCAGGCAGACATCCCCAGCAGCTCACAGCAAAGAGAGGAACAGAGAGGAGTTCTCACACTGAGAATCATCCATAAGGAAATAGAGAGAGAGGGACACAGAGAGACAGAGAACATTAACCTGACATTTGAAAACTACATCTACGTTCTCTTCTAAAATAATTCAAGGAACAATGTGTGAAAATGTGTACGGATGTGTTTGATCGTCTGATTGCATCATCGGTGTGTTTGTGCGTGTGTGTTTGTGCGTGTGTATTTGTGCGTGTGTGTTTGTGTGTGTGTGTTTGTGCGTGTGTGTTTGTGCGTGTGTGTTTGTGCGTGTGTGTTTGTGTGTGTGTGTGTTTGTGCGTGTGTGTTTGTGCGTGTGTGTTTGTGCGTGTGTGTTTGTGCTGTGTTTGTGCGTGTGTTTATGCGTGTGTGTTTGTGTGTGTGTTTGTGTGTGTGTGTTGTTGTCACTGTGTTTGTGCGTGTGTGTTTGTGTGTTTGTGTGTTTGTGCATGTGTGTTTGTATTCGTCACTGTGTTTGTGTGTGTGTGTTTGTGTGTGTGTGTTTGTGCGTGTGTGTTTGTGCGTGTGTGTTTCACTGTGTTTGTGTGTGTTTGTGTGTGTGTTCTTCTCACTGTGTTTGTGCGTGTGTGTTTGTGTTTTGTGTGTGTGTTTGCCTTCACGTGTGTGTGTGTGTTTGTGTGTGTGTGTGTTATTCTTGTGTTTGTGTGTGTGTTTGTCACGTGTGTGTGTGTGTTTCACTGTGTGTGTGTTTGTGCGTGTGTGTGTGTGTATTCTCACTGTGTTTGTGTTTGTGTGTGTGTGTTTGTGTTTGTGTTTTGTGTGTGTGTGTGTGTGTTTGTGTGTTTGTGTTTGTGTTTGTGTGTGTGTGTTTGTGCGTGTGTGTGTGTGTTTGTGTTTGTGTGTGTTGCCTTGTGTGTGTGTGTGTGTTTGTGTGTGTGTGTGTGTGTGTGTGTCACTGTGTTTGTGTGTGTGTGTTATTGTGTGTGTGTGTGTGTTGTGTTTGTGTGTGTGTGTTTGTGCTGTGTGTGTGTGTGTTTGTGTGTGTGTGTTTGTCTGTGTGTGTTTGTGCGTGTGTGTGTGTTTTGTGTGTGTGTTTTCTCGTGTGTTTGTGTGTGTGTGTTTGTCACTGTGTGTGTGTGTGTGTGTGTCTCACTGTGTTTGTGTGTGTGTGTTTGTGCTGTGTGTGTGTGTGTGTTTGTGTGTGTGTGTTTGTCACTGTGTTTGTGTGTGTGTATTTTGTGTTTGTGTGTGTGTGTTATTGTTTGTGTTTTGTGTGTGTGTCTTGTCACTGTGTTTGTGTTTGTTGTGTTTGTGTTTTGTGTGTGTGTTTGTGTGTTTGTGTGTGTGTGTTTGTGTTTGTGTGTGTTATTCTCACTGTGTGTGTGTGTGTGTTATTCTCACTGTGTTGTGTGTGTGTGTTATTCTCACTGTGTTTGTGTGTGTGTGTGTGTGTGTGTTTTGTGTGTGTGTGTGTGTGTGTGTTATTTCACTGTGTTTGTGTGTGTGTGTTATTCTCACTGTGTTTGTGTGTGTGTGTGTGTTTGTGCGTGTGTGTCACTGTGTTTGTGTGTGTG
>NW_024609727.1:307500-337500 GCF_018296145.1 Oncorhynchus tshawytscha
ATCAGTGGTCTGGTAGACACCAGGGTGTTGGTTGATAGATGTCCTGTATTGACTGTTAATATCAGTGGTCTGGTAGACACCAGGGTGTTGGTTGATAGATGTCCTGTATTGACTGTTAATAATATCAGTGGTCTGGTAGACACCAGGGTGTTTGTTGATAGATGTCTTGTATTGACTGTTAATATCAGTGGTCTGGTAGACACCAGGGTGTTGGTTGATAGATGTCCTGTATTGACTGTTAATATCAGTGGTCTGGTAGACACCAGGGTGTTTGTTGATAGACGGACATTTGGACCACTGTTGTGTATCTATGATTCGGTATGATTTGACTTGGATGGAGGACAGGCACTGTGGTGATTATTTGAGTTGCATCTATTTGGGTAGGAGACAGTGGCAACGGGCACAGCAGTACTTGTGGAATGGATGGCAGACGTATGGTTGGGCTGGAATAAAATACACTTTTTGGAGCTATGGCCAATCTAAAGATCCTTGTGACCTGCCTGATATCGTTTCTAACCAGAGCCCAGGCATTAGCCAACAGCGGCCCATTCATCACTTTGAATATCACTACAAAATGACCTATTGCTTCCTCCAATGGGACTTCTTCCAAGAGTACAACACTGGGGACCTTGTTATGCAATTTGGACCTTTTGGCATAATTACTGAGGAGTTAGCCTAACAGAAAAGGCCCATGGTTGTGATTCCAAATCCCAGTTGGGCTACCCTCCACCTTTGCGGCAGCACAGCCCTGTTCTACTTTCACTGTCTTTAATGGGACATCCCACTCCTGGATTAAAATGCTCAATGGCCCCTCAATGTTACCAGACATAGTCCTATTCTAGTCTCTCCTGTCTCGATATGGGACGCCCCACATAGAGGAGTGACTGGTGATGAAAGTGGAGCATGTTAACTATAAGAGGAACAGAAGGCCGTCTGAGACACAGCCTCAACGTTATTTTAGACCTGGGAAGCGTGTCAGGGTTACTGTCTAGGAGGAGAGCAACAGGGTTATCTGCTCTATAGCTACAGTGTGCGCCATATGGATTCCGCAGGAAGTTTAATGACTATATATGGTATGTTTTCTTATACTGAATTACAGACTGTAGCTACATGGTGTACAGTGTATTCGGAAAGTATTCAGACCCCTTGACTTTTTCCACATTTTGCTACACATTTTGCTAAGACTCTTCCTAGAGCTGGCTGCTCAGCAGCACTGAGCAATCGGGGGAGAAGGGCCTTGGTCAGGGAGGTGACCAAGAACCCAATGGTCACTCCAGAGTTTCTCTGTGGAGATGGGAGAACCTTCCAGAAGAACAACCATCTCTGCAGCACTCTACCAATCAGGCCTCTATGGTAGATTGGCCAGATGGAAGTCACTCCTCAGTAAAAGACACATGACAGCCCACTTGGAGTTTTCCAAAGGGCACTTAAGGACTCTCAGACAATGAGAAACAAGATTCTCTGGTCTGAATACCAAGTGTCACGTCTGGAGGAAAACTGGCACCATCCCTACGGTGAAGCATGGTGGTGGCAGCATCACGCTGTGGGGATGTTTTTCAGCAGCAGGGACTGCGAGACTAGTAAGGATAGAGGGAAAGATGACCGGAGCAAAGTACAGAGAGATCCTTGATGAAAACTTGCTCCAGAGCGAAGTGGGAACAGCAGACTGGGATAGGGATTGGTTGAATATGTCCGTAAACACACCAGCCAGTTGGTCTGCGTATGCTCTGAGGAAGCGGCTATGGATGCCGTCTGGGCCGGCAGCCTTGCGAGGGTTAACACGTTTAAATGTTTTACTCACGTTGGCTGAAGGAGAGCCCACAGGTTTTGGTAGCGGGCCATGTCAGTGGCACTGTATTGTCCTCAAAGCGAGCAAAGAAGTTGTTTAGTTTGTCTGGAAGCAAGACGTCGGTGTCCGCGACGGGGCTGGTTTTCTTTTTGTAATCCGTGATTGACTGTAGACCCTGCCGCATACGTCTCGTGTTTGAGCCGTTGAATTGCGACTCTTCTTTGTCTCTATACTGACGCTTAGCTCCCGAGTGGCGCAGCAGTCTAATGCACTGCATCACAGTGCTAGAGGCGTCTCTACAGAGCCTGGTTAGTTTCCAGGCTGTATCACAAACGGCCGTTATTGGGAGTCCCATAGGGTGGTTTAGGGTTTGGCCGGGGTAGGTCAACATTGTAAATTAGAATTTGTTCTTAACTGACTTGCCTAGTTAAATAAAGGTTAAATTAAAAATAAATAAAAACAGTGCGGATTATATTAGTCGAACAACAGGATTTGGCTAAGTAGCTAGATAGCTAGCTAGTCAGGCTAGCTGTAGTTTAGTTAGACTAACCAGATGGGGCCTACAGGGAAGTTTACCTACCAGTACATTTATATTGTTTCCCGCTTTATAGTGTTTCCCGCGTTATGAAAAATACTCCTTTCAAAGTCTTATAATACTTACCTGTACAAGTACATACCGGGGAAGAGTAGAGCTGAATACACTCATCCATAAAGTTGATGAAGTATAGACTGATGGAAAGGGGAAAGGTGCTGATATTGCAGTGAGAAGTACAAAGTTACAGCCTCCACAGATTCTGCCTGGGCATTATTTAAACCCTTTACACCAAGCCTGCTATATGCTCGTTGACTCCATTGCTGATTCTATTCCTAGTGTTGTTGTGTCTAAGGAGCAGATGGAGTGGAGTCGTGGCTTTGCCAGAGTTGGTTCATCTCACAATCAACAGTATCGGCATACAAATCTAGTAATACTTGCGCTAGTTGTAATTCTATAATCACAGTACATTTTGTTCCATGGCTAGTTTGCCTGGTTACGGACAATGTGTTCCGGTGAGTGTAATTATGTATTCCTGCTCTAATGATAATCGAAGCAAGAACATTTCGAGCTTGCAGAGTAACACACATGGAGAAGAGGGAGGGAGGGAGGGAAAGAGAGAGATGCCCAATGCAGGGTTTTTGGATTTATTCATTAGAAAAGCTCAACACCATTAGATAAATATGTTGATATGTATATATTTTATGACAATTTGTCTTTGCATGTGTGAGTGGGTGCATGTGTGTGTGCAATGCATGCATGAATGCATCAGTGCTTGCACGTGTGAGTGTGCAGATTGTCTGACTGCAGTACTGGCCTGTCCCTGCCTGTCTGCTCCCTATTAAAATGGTTTGTCAGCATGTGCTGCTAAATAGTCTGCCTCACAGTCTCATTAGCCAATGGGGAAGCTTCAGACGGCTGCTCTATGGCCTCTATGGGTTTATATTCCATCCAACCTTTATTGGATCAGTTTGTATTATTGAGAAAGACATTTAACATAGCACACACTACACAAAATAAAGCAACCAATTGCTTAATCAACGTTATTATTCTGTGAGTTGAGTGGACTTCAAAAGGACAAACATTTGAGCTAATGTGTTAACAGATGGTTTACTCAACAAACTGCTCAAAGTGAGCTGAATTTGAACACGTTTGATATGTAAAAATACAAATGAGTGTTTTATCAAAAAATCTTCAAAACCACGCCATTCATCAACATAATTCCCAACATGCTCTATTGCAGGTTCATTTTAAGAATGGTTTGTTTCAAAACTTGTGTTTTGCATTAACATTGATTGGTTAATTAATCTGATGCTACACAAAGATGAATAAAACTATTCTAAACTAATCTAGTCTGTTGGACTTAGTTCACCCGTTACTGAGATGGCTGTTCTATTTTAGATTGATTAATGAGACTACCAAAATAATCTTCCCTGACCCCACATTCATTCTAAATGCAGGTTACAGTTTATTAAAAGTTTAAATTGTTGGATATCCTCGCTCTAGCATGATTCCAGTAGGAATTACACTTTGCAAGCCAACATAATGTGACTTGGGTTTGATGTGAACTGTAAACCAGGAGTTTCAGGCCAGTGTATTATGGTGTAACTAGGCCCTCAAAGAAAGGCCTTGTGCTGTATGTTATGTATTGTCATAAAGAGTTTAGTTTTAAAGATAATATATTCACCTAGACACTTTGTTGGTGAAGGCTACATGACTGAAAGCCATTGAATACAATAACCATGTCTCTGTCATTAGCAAATACAGTCATGGGTGGTAATTCACTCGAAAGGCATGGCACACTGGGAAATTTGCAAATAATGTAGAATACATTCTCAAGTTGAATTGGATGTTCACTCAACCTAAAATTAAAAGTTGACTGAACTTATAATTCAGAATGTTTGTTGGTTCAGCTAATATGCCCAAAATGTTGAGCAAACTAGAAATCGTATTTCAGCTGGTTGCCTTGATATTTTAAGTTGAATCAACCCATCTTTGTCTACTGTGTACCCATCACCTCCCTTAACACCTCATCAACACTTCCCCACCAAGCCTTATATTCTCTCTCTCTCTCTCTCTCTCTCTCTCTCTCTCTCCCTCGCCCCCTCTCAGCAGACCATAGCGGCTGCTAAATGAACTCATTAGATATGTTTAATGGCTATAGATGGGGATTAGGCTAGCTTGTCACGCTGTGGAAATCAGGTCATGCTGAATCAGCGGGGCAGCACTGCTATGCTATGCTAATGGCGGCAGCTAGCATATGCTAACATAACATTGTGTTTTATACTGGAGAGACCTAGTATAAGCTAACATACAGTGCCTTCGGAAAGTATTCAGACCCCTTGACTTTTTCCACATTTTGTTATGTTACAGCCTTATTCTAAAATGGATTATATAAATAAAAAATCCTCAGTAGTCTACATACAATACCCTATAATGACAAAGTGAATACAGGTTTTTTAAATGTTTGCTAATTTATAAAAAAAATAAAACAGAAATACCTTATTTACATAAGTATACAGACCCTTTGCTATGAGAATTGAAATTGAGCTCAGGTGCATCCTGTTTCCATTGATCATCCTTGAGATGTTTTTACAACTTGATTGGAATCCACCTGTGGTAAATTCAATTGATTTGACTTGATTTGGAAAGGCACACATCTGTCTATGTAAGGTCCCACAGTTGACAATGCATGTTAGAGCAAAAACCAAGTCATTCGGTCGAAGGAATTGTACATAGAGCTCCCAGACAGAATTGTGTCGAGGCACAGATCTAGGGAAGGGTACTAAAATATTTCTGAAGCATTAAAGGTCCCCAAGAACACAGTGGCCTCGTCATTCTTAAATGGAAGAAGTTTGGAACCACCAAGACTCTTCCTAGAGCTGGCCGCCCGGCCAAACTGCGCAATCGGAAGGCCCTTGGTAAAGAACCCGATGGTCACTCTGACAGCGCTTCAGAGATGGGAGAACCTTCCAGAAGGACAACCATCTCTGCAGCACTCCACCAGTCAGGCCTTTATGGTAGAGTGGCCAGACGGAAGCCACTCCTCAGTGGCACATGACAGCCCACGTGGAGTTTGCCAAAAGCCACCTAAAGACTCTCAGACCATGAGAAACAAGATTCTCTAGTCTGATGAAACCAAGGTTGAACTCTTTGGCCTGAATGCCAAGCGTCACGTCTGGAGACAACCTGGTATTATCCCTACGGTGAATTATGGTGTTGGCAGCATCATGCTGTGGGGATGTTTTTTTTTGGGGGGGGGACTATTCAGGTTTGAGGCAAAGATTAACGGAGCGAAGTACAGAGAGATTCTTGATGAAAACCTGCCCCAGAGCGCTCAAGACCTCAGTCTGGGGGCGAAGGTTCACCTTCCAACAGGACAATGACACCCACAGCCAAGACAAAGAAGGAGTGGCTTTGGGACAAGTCTCTGAATGTCCTTGAGTGCCCCAGCCAGAGCTCGGACTTGAACCCGATCGAACATCTCTGGAGAGACCTGAAAATAGCTGTGCAGCAACGCTCCCCATCCAACCTGAAGAGCTTGAGAGGATCTTCAGATAAGAATGGGAGAAGCTTGTAGCATCATACCCAAGAAGACTCAAGGCTGTAATCTCTGCCAAAGGTGCTACAACAAAGTACTGAGTAAAGGGTCTGAATACTTATGTACATTTGATATTTCAGTAGTTTATTTTTTTATAAATTTACAAAAATGCATATAAACCTGTTTTTGCTTTGTCATCATGGGGTATTGTGTGTAGATTGAGGGGAAAAAACAATTTAATACATTTTTGAATAATGTAATGTAACAAAATTAAAGGGGTCTGAATACTTTCTGAATGCGCTGCACCATTGTGTTTTACTCTGGAGAGACCTAGCGTAAGCTAACAGAATGTTTTACTCTGGAGAGACCTAGCGTAAGCTAACAGGATGTTTTACATTGGTATTCTGCTCCACATGCTAACAGGATGTTTTACTCTATAAGACCTATGATTGCTAACAGGATGTTTGGTGGAAGAAGGTGAGACCAATGCGTAAGCTAACAGGATGTTTTTAAATATTTAATGAATCAAACTGAACACTAAAATACAAAACACCAAAGTGAAAGCTAACAGGATGAAACATTGGTAGTCTGGTGAAGACACACAACAGAACATAATCACCCACCACTCAAGGGTGAAAACAGGCTACCTAAGTATGGTTCTCAATCACGGATAACGATTGACAGCTGCCTCTGATTGAGAACCATACCAGGCCAAACACAGAAATCCCAAATCATAGAAAAAAGAACATAGACTGCCCACCCCAACTCATTCCCTGACCATACTAAAACAAAGACAAAACAAAGGAACTAAGGTCAGAACATGACAATGATCCATAACCACTCATATTAAATCTAATATTCCTTATAAATAGATTTGTATACAAATTGTAAAATATACAGTAAAAATACACATAAATCCTTCCTCCAAATTACATATTTTCATTTACATAAAAAATGCCTCAGAGCTGAAGACCCACACTGATTCTGCATCCACCACTAAATGATGTAACGTGAAGCAATGCTCCTATGATTACAGACCATATACAAAGAGTAAAAACTTTCAAAGGACTATAGCCAGTAACCGAAAGGTTGCAGGTTCAAATACAAATATAATATATAAATCTGTCGGTGTCAAGGTACTTAACCCTAATTTTCTCCAGGGTGCCGTACTACTATGGCTGACCCTGTAGAACAACACACTTCACTGCCTATCCAGGGTATGTGACAATACAACCTCTTCATTTTTCTACCACGTTTTAACACTTTGTGTTGTGCGGTCTATGAATGAGAGATATTTGTATAGAGACGAGCGCACAACCTCTTGCTAACCCTGAGATGAAGGACACCCAGTCAGTGTACCCTGCTATGTTACCCTGCTATGTTACCCTGCTATGTTACCCTGCTATGTTACACTGCTATGTTACACTGCTATGTTACCCTGCTATGTTACCCTGCTATGTTACCCTGCTATGTTACCCTGCTATGTTACCCTGCTATGTTACACTGCTATGTTACCCTGCTATGTTACCCTGCTATGTTACCCTGCTATGTTACCCTGCTATGTTACCCTGCTATGTTACCCTGCTATGTTACCCTGCTATGTTACCCTGCTATGTTACCCTGCTATGTTACCCTGCTATGTTACCCTGCTTAGATGTTACCATGACTATGGATTTATGTCTCTTTAAATGGAACTCATACCTAGCTGAATGAGGGATGGAGGGAGAGGAACAGGGATTTAAGGATAAGTTTACTTCTCTCCGTCAGACTGTCAAAGAGGAGCGCAGTGGAGAGAAAGAGAAAAATGGAGGGAGAAAGAGAGAGAGAGAAAAATGGAGGGAGAAAGAGAGAGAGAGAAAAATGGAGGGAGAAAGAGAGAGAGAAAAAAAGGGAGAGAGAGAACGATAGGGAGAGAGAGCTAAAAAAAAAGGGAGAGAGAAAAGGAGCAGGTACAATACAATAATGACTTCTCCAAACTTCTAACAGCCTAGAGGACAATGATAAACCATAATGAGTGTGTTTTTCATTTCAGCTTGCTCTACATTTCACTGCCTCACTTTGCTCTCTCTCTCTTTTTTTGACTCTCTCTCTGTCTCTCTCTTTGTCTCTCTCTTTGTCTCTCTCTTTGTCTCTCTCTTTGTCTCTCTCTTGGTCTCTCTCTTGGTCTCTCTCTTGGTCTCTCTCTTTGTCTCTCTCTTTGTCTCTCTCTTTGTCTCTCTCTTTGTCTCTCTCTTTGTCTCTTTTTCTGTCTCACTCTCTGTTTCTGTCTCTCCTTTTTTTAGCTTGCTGTCTAACTATCCTGTCTGCCTGTCTGTCGGCCTGCCCCTCCGTCCTTCCTTCCGTCTGTCTGTTTGTCTGTCTCACTTCTCACTTCCCCCTCCCTCCTCACTGTCTCTCCTTCTGCTCCCCCTCCCTCCTTACTGTCTCTCCTTCCATCCATCTCCCTATCTCTTGGTCAGTGTCTATGATGAGTCAGATAGAGTGCTTTAACTACCTCAGTGTGGTTTGATCTATAATTCATCTCTACAGGGGTTCCTATACTGAAGACTCTCTCCCTCCTTCTGAAGACACACCACTGCAGGGGGGAGTGGGGTTGAGAGGTTGGGAGGAGTGAGGGGGTGAAAATTGCCACTCCAGTTTGTCTCATCCAAAAACTACTCAGGTTTATTCTCCTCTCTCTCTCTCTCTCTCTCTCTCTCTCTCTCTCTCTCTCTCTCTCTGATGCTCTATACTGGGGTCTGTCTCACTGTCTGCTTCTATGCTACAGTATTTACTAGCATGGGAAACATACAGTGCCTTGCGAAAGTATTCGGCCCCCTTGAACTTTGCGACCTTTTGCCACATTTCAGGCTTCAAACATAAAGATATAAAACTATATTTTTTTGTGAAGAATCAACAACAAGTGGGACACAATCATGAAGTGGAACGACATTTATTGGATATTTCAAACTTTTTTAACAAATCAAAAACTGAAAAATTGGGCGTGCAAAAAGGGACATTTTTCCTCAGAGGAATTTGCTTTGTAGCAGGAGACTAATGTGTCTTAGTTCAGGCAATCCCTCACAAAAAACACGACATTTGCAGTTTCATATGTGTGTTTTTTTCTCTCTACCCCAGAGTAGTGGGTAGCGAGGAAAAGAGAGAGTGATGGGAATGGAGGAGAGGAGGAGAGATTAATTGAGACAGAGTGGGACGTAGAGAGGAAGAGAAAAAGAGAGTGAGGAGGAATGAGAGAAGTGAGGAGGAATGAAGGAGATTAAGTGAGGAGGAATGGGAGAATGGAGCCATATTAGAGAGAGAGAATAAAGGAGAGTGATGATGTGAGAGGAGAGAAAGATAGATAGAGAGAGATTGAAGTGGAGGATGTGTAATGATAAATCACTTGAATGGGGCCAGGGACTTGAGTGTGGTTTAGTATACAGCCCTGGATTTGGAATACATCCAGCTGTATATATCGGGGGGGCTCTGAACTGTATGTAATGCTAAACATGAACAGAAACATTTGATCTTACCGGGTTTACTTACAATGGTATGGATTTACTTATGATTGTCACACAATATTTTGTTGATTCAGCATCATTACTTGAATGCACTATTTGACATACGCATCTGCTAAATGACTCGTGTACACCTGTTTTGAAGGATCCCTAATGTTTATGTGATTGCCCACTACCCCCAGCCAGCATCCCTGAGATGTAGACTACCCAGTCCCCCACTACCCCAGCCAGCATCCCTGAGATGTAGACTACCCAGTCCCCCACTACCCCCAGCCAGCATCCCTGAGATGTAGACTACCCAGTCCCCCACTACCCCCAGCCAGCATCCCTGAGATGTAGACTACCCAGTCCCCACTACCCCAGCCAGTATCCCTGAGATGTAGACTACCCAGTCCCCCACTACCCCCAGCCAGTATCCCTGAGATGTAGACTACCCAGTCCCCCACTACCCCCAGCCAGTATCCCTGAGATGTAGACTACCCAGTCCCCCACTACCCCCAGCCAGTATCCCTGAGATGTAGACTACCCAGTCCCCCACTACCCCCAGCCAGTATCCCTGAGATGTAGACTACCCAGTCCCCCACTACCCCCAGCCAGTATCCCTGAGATGTAGACTACCCAGTCCCCCACTACCCCCAGCCAGTATCCCTGAGATGTAGACTACCCAGTCCCCCACTACCCCCAGCCAGTATCCCTGAGATGTAGACTACCCAGTCCCCCACTACCACTCCACAACTCCCCCAACACTCCTACAAGCATAAACAGACAGTGAGACTCAGACCCCAGTATGTAGCATCAGACAGTGAGACTCAGACCCCAGTATGTAACATCAGACAGTGAGACTCAGACCCCAGTATGTAGCATCAGACAGTGAGACTCAGACCCCAGTATGTAACATCACACAGTGAGACTCAGACCCCAGTATGTAACATCACACAGTGAGACTCAGACCCCAGTATGTAACATCACACAGTGAGACTCAGACCCCAGTATGTAGCATCAGACAGTGAGACTCAGACCCCAGTATGTAGCATCAGACAGTGAGACTCAGACCCCAGTATGTAACATCAGACAGTGAGACTCAGACCCCAGTATGTAGCATCAGACAGTGAGACTCAGACCCCAGTATGTAACATCAGACAGTGAGACTCAGACCCCAGTATGTAGCATCAGACAGTGAGACTCAGACCCCAGTATGTAGCATCAGACAGTGAGACTCAGACCCCAGTATGTAACATCAGACAGTGAGACTCAGACCCCAGTAGGTAACATCACACAGTGAGACTCAGACCCCAGTATGTAGCATCAGACAGTGAGACTCAGACCCCAGTATGTAACATCACACAGTGAGACTCAGACCCCAGTATGTAGCATCAGACAGTGAGACTCAGACCCCAGTATGTAGCATCAGACAGTGAGACTCAGACCCCAGTATGTAGCATCAGACAGTGAGACTCAGACCCCAGTATGTAGCATCAGTCAGTGAGACTCAGACCCCAGTATGTAACATCACACAGTGAGACTCAGACCCCAGTATGTAGCATCAGACAGTGAGACTCAGACCCCAGTATGTAGCATCAGACAGTGAGACTCAGACCCCAGTATGTAACATCACACAGTGAGACTCAGACCCCAGTATGTAGCATCAGACAGCAGTGTGATAAAGAGCCCTGGAGATAGCAGAATGTATGTGTGATTTGAGTCCCCTGCTCAGCAGTAGTAACATCAGGTTCTGGATCAGATCTTCTCTCATTTCCCCCTACTTCTCCCTCCTCCATATATTAGTCCCTCCATCTCTCCTCTATGACAGCAGCCCTGCTGCTCCTTATCTGAGTCACTCCGCTGTATGTTAGTGGGGGGTGTCACGTTATCTACATCAGTCCTCCTATCGTGTTATTTTGTGTTCAAATTAGACTGAGATGTGTGTTGACTGACTGACAGTGTCCTTGTGGCCTCTCTATGGGGCTAGAGCAGAGTCGGAGGGTATCTGTGTGTTACAAATCTGACAGGACAATTAGTCTTCCTGAGACCTCACACACCCTGAATGCCCTTCTGACTCCCCTACTCCACTCTCTTCATCACACCCTGAGTACCCTTCTATCTCCCCTACTACACTCTCTTCATCACACCCTGAGTGCCCTTCTATCTCCCCTACTACACTCTCTTCATCACACCCTGAGTGCCCTTCTATCTCCCCTACTACGCTCTCTTCATCACACCCTGAGTGCCCTTCTATCTCCCCTACTACACTCTCTTCATCACACCCTGAGTGCCCTTCTGACTCCCCTACTACACTCTCTTCATCACACCCTGAGTGCCCTTCTATCTCCCCTACTACACTCTCTTCATCACACCCTGAGTGCCCTTCTATCTCCCCTACTACGTCTCTTCATCACACACTGAGTGCCCGTCTATCTCCCCTACTACACTCTCTTCATCACATCCTGAGTGCCCTTCTATCTCCCCTACTACGCTCTCTTCATCACACCCTGAGTACCCTTCTGACTCCCCTACTACACTCTCTTCATCACACCCTGAGAGCCCTTCTATCTCCCCTACTACGCTCTCTTCCGCAGACACACAAGCATTACATTTGTTTTAAAATGTGCGTCATTTTGCAGACACGCTTGTCCAGAACAACCTACAGTAGTAAACGCATACATCCTCATCCTTTCTGGCACGTATCCCTCCGGAACGTTCATTACACACACCTGTCCCCTATTCCCACTGATTAGTACTTGTATATGTGTGCCCTTTGGTTCCCATTGGGCTGTCAATTATTGTTACTATGTCCGTTGGTGCGTGTGAGTACCTGTGCTTTTTGCTTTGGGCTTTTGTGCCCTTGTGGATTGAGCAGATGACTACGGGTCTCGTCCCGTGTGTTAATCATTGTGTGCTCGTGTTATTTATTTGAGGTACTCCTCGCTCTTTTGTTTGGTTTCAACCCTGTGTTTTTGTTATGTGTTTGTTTGGTCTTCGTCCCTGTACCTTTACATGGCACGGTGTAATTTGGGCTTAATAGAAAAAACTATTACACATTCCTGCGTCTGTCTCCCGACCCTTCATGCCAACGCGACACATTCATCCTGGTCTCCAGTGGGAATCAAACCCACAACCCTGGTATTGCAACCTCCATGCTCTACCAACTGAGTTACACAGGACCATTAGCTAAGAGTAAAAGCCCAACAGAAATGCACGCACACGTGCATACACAAACACGCGCACGCACGCACACACACACACACACACACACACACACACACACACACACACACACACACACACACACACACACACACACACACACACACACACACACACACACACACACACTGAGATCAACCTGTGTAATTGAAAAATAGTACTTGTGAAGATTAAGTGCAGCTTATCCCGCTGAGGTGTGTACATCTATGTATGCATGTTTGTCCGTGTGTGAGGCAGTTTACTCTTTATCAGTCCACAGAAAACAGCCATCCCCCCACCTCTGGCTGGAAACATTAGCCCTGGAAACCTTCTCCTTAACCTCTCTCCTCTCATCATTCATTTCAATGTGAGAATGCCCCAAAATAGAACAATTAAGGCTTGAATATCAAGCAATCTGTTCTGGGTGATAAACCACAGGACCCTGGTCAGTGAAGGACTGAGAGAGCCAGGCACAGCTGTCAAACTGAGCATCATGTTCATTAAACATCTACACATCTACTGACCTCTAATCCTTCATCTCATCGCTCGCCAGCACTGTTCCCAGTGTGTGTGTGTGTGTGTGTGTGTGTGTGTGTGTGTGTGTGTGTGTGTGTGTGTGTGTACCATGCCCCATCCAAACCATGCTAGAAATAAGTTGTGTGTAGCAATGACAGACTGAACATCTGCACAGCTGTACCCACTGGGAAGTGAGCCAAACACATGGGGTCAGCATAATAGTGTGACTCTTACTAAATGACAAGGTGGGTTGAAGAGCCTGGCTAATGGTCAGAGACAAATAGGTAAATCTAGAGGGTTGATTCATGCTAGGTTGTGCCAAGATAAGCACAACTTGGCAGTGTCAAATTCAGCCTAAGTCAGTGTAGAGTGGAATTACAGACAGACTCATTCCATTAGTATGATGTTAACCACATGATAGATGCAGATGACATCCCCACAAGCAGCCTCTGAAGCCGTACTATGTACTAACAATACTGGAAGTCACGGTGGATAACATTACAATGTCTAATGCAGAGGCGCTGATACTAATGTGTAGTGCTGTGTTGAATGCTGCTGAGACTGACTCCTTAGTTAAAACTCTGCTTGTGAGATCCACACAGGGGGGTTAGAACCGAGCCATAGGGACATCTGGGGAACCAGCAGGAGACTGGGGCTGATGTGCCAGCCACTAGCTCTGTAGTCATATACCTCTGTGCATCCCTCTGCTGGCTGTCAGAAGAAGCTAAGCAGGGTTGGGGCAATCCTTGGATGGGAGACCAGATGCTGCTCGAAGTGGAAACTCAGAAGATGAAGAGCAGTGACTGCTTTAACATTCTGCTGTCACAGAAGTGATCATTGGGAAAGATTGGAAGGACTCCCTCTAGTGTTTATAACTCTACCTTACAATGATGTGCGCGCTAGTGGTTGGTTGCACCTTAACTGGGGAGGACGGGCTCGTGGTAATGGCTGGAGCAGAATGAGTGGCATGGCATCAAATACATCAACTGTGTTTAATACCACTCCATTTGCTCTGTTCCAGCCATTATTATGAGCCGTCCTCCTCTCAGCAGCCTCCTCTGGTCTACTAGGGCTGTGGTGGCCATTGTGTTTTGTCAGCTAGTACTGTCATGCAAATAACTGCCGGTCTCACGTTCATTGACCGTTTATTAACATTAAAAGGTTTAGGATCTCCAGGCTTCCACGCATAGCATACAAGCCACTTGTGTGGACCCTTTGAACATCTTCATTTTAAAAGTCTAATAAATCCATTTAATATAGCCTGCACCATCACAATAGATCCATCATTTATGCAACTGTAGTTGTGATACAAACCTTAGACTATGTGTTCTGATTTGTAACTCCTTCTAAGGCTGCATGATGCCACTCTAATGGGGACATGAAACAAGTCACATGAACGGTGCTCTGCTCTGTTTCTCACATAGACTGCACACACTTCATCAGTCTCGTTCCAGCCCATCAGACTGTTTTCAGCGTAATCTGGTCTTTACATATAGCCCACTGATATATATATAATTTTTAATGGCCCACAAAAAAACATGTCATTTGTAGCCTGCACTCGAATAGCGGATGGAGGAAACGCTTCCCGCGGTTACGTTTTTAATGCCAGGTAGGCTCCACTGGCAGTGAAGTGGATTAATATGCCAGGTAGGCTCCACTGGCTGTGAAGTGGATTAATATGCCAGGTAGGCTCCACTGGCTGTAAAGTGGATTAATATGCCAGGTAGGATCCACTGGCTGTGAAGTGGATTAATATGCCAGGTAGGATCCACTGGCTGTGAAGTGGATTAATATGCCAGGTAGGATCCACTGGCTGTGAAGTGGATTAATATGCCAGGTAGGATCCACTGGCTGTGAAGTGGATTAATATGCCAGGTAGGATCCACTGGCTGTGAAGTGGATTAATATGCCAGGTAGGCTCCACTGGCTGTGAAGTGGATTAATATGCCAGGTAGGATCCACTGGCTGTGAAGTGGATTAATATGCCAGGTAGGCTCCACTGGCTGTGAAGTGGATTAATATGCCAGGTAGGCTCCACTGGCTGTGAAGTGGATTAATATGCCAGGGAGGCTCCACTGGCTGTGAAGTGGATTAATATGCCAGGTAGGCTCCACCGGCTGTGAAGTGGATTAATATGCCAGGGAGGCTCCACTGGCTGTGAAGTGGATTAATATGCCAGGTAGGCTCCACTGGCTGTGAAGTGGATTAATGTGCTAATTTTAAGACTTGAGGAATACATATAGCAGCACCGGAATGCTGGGATCAGTTTGAAATAGTGGCCAGACAACACTCTGTTTTCACACGCGATTGCGCAATGATTGGGCTTATAAGAACACATGCTTCACTAGGCTCTGTAAGCTATGTGCTCTGCAACCCTGTTCCAGGGGTCCTAAGCCTATAGGCTATGCCTAGAGTTATTTGGCCACTTTAGTTGTGATATAAACCTTATCAAAACATATAGCCAGGTAGGCTACTCCGGTTGCAAAGTGAAGCAATGAGGAGCAATCCTCCTCTTTTTAATAGAGGCCATTAAAACTCTGTTTACTCATGCAATTGCATAGCCTATCCTTTAGTAATGTTGAGCAACATGGGCTTATAGGAACACTTATTCTATTCCATGCATGAACCAGCTATGAGGAGCTGGTTCTTCCTGTACTACAGGTGATCCTATTGCACTCAGGGTTCTCATAAAGTTTTGATGTGATTTTTGATTGCATTTGCATTGATGTCAGAGTGATTAGAGGGACGATAGAGCACTGAGTACCAGACCATTAGCTACTGGTCATTAGCAAGTTTGGTAGGCTCCTAATGACCATCAGTGGCATCAGAGGGCAGTGTTGGAGAAGCCTAGTTACCGTGACTCAACGGTCATATGGAATTTGACTGCGGTCCTGACTCATGACTGCCGGTGTGGCAGTAATATAGTCCACGTAACAGCTCTACTCTAAACTCAGCCCTCGGTTACAGGTGTAACCAGTTATTTTGTCCCCTCAGCCCTTGGTTACAGGTGTAACTAGTCATTGCATCCCTCCATCCCCTGTGGAGTTGATTGACATGTCAGTGACTCGTTGAGTGACTAGACTAGAGGAAAGCCCATTATTAGTCCCCTGTGGCATTGTTGTTGTGTGTATTTGTATGTATTAAGGATCCCCATTTGCTGTTGCCAGGGAAGCAGTTACTCTTCCTGGGGTCCAGCAACATCAAGACAGTTACATACAATTTAAAATATTACATGACAATTACATTTCATAACACTTTTCATAAAACATTAAGTGTGTTCCCTCAGGCCACTACTCTACTACCACATACAGTGCATTCGGAAAGTATTCAGACCCCTTGACTTTTTCCACATTTTGTATTAAAATGTAAAAACAGAAATATCTTATTTACATATGTATTCAGACCCTTTGCTATGAGACTCAGGTGCATCCTGTTTCCATTGATCATCCTTGAGAAGTTTCTACAACTTGATTGGAATCCACCTGTGGTAAATGCAATTGTTTGAACATGATTTGGAAAGGCCTGTCTATATAAGGTCCCACAGTTTACAGTGCATGTCAGAGCAAAAACCAAGCCATGAGGTTGAAGGAATTGTCCATAGAGCTCCGAGACAGGATTGTGTCGAGGCACAAATCTGGGGAAGGGTACCAAAACTTTTATGCAGCATTGAAGGTCCCCAAGAACACAGTGGCCTCCAACATTCTTAATTGGAAGAAGTTTGGAACCACCAAGACTCTTCCTAGAGCTGGCCGCCCGGCCAAACTGAGCAATCAGGGGAGAAGGGCCTTGGTCAGGGAGGTGACCAGAACCCGATGGTCACTCTAACAGCATTCCAGAGTTCCTCTGTGGAGATGGGAGAACCTTCCAGAAGGATAACCATCTCTGCAGCACTCCACCAATCAGGCCTTTATGGTAGAGTGGCCAGGCAGAAGCCACTCCTCAGTAAAAGGCACGTGACAGCCAAAAGTCACCTAAAGACTCTCAGACCATGAGAAACAAGATGTTCTGGTCTGATGAAAACAAGATTGAACCCTTTGGTCTGAATGCCAAGTGTCACGTCTGGAGATAACCTGGCACCATCCCTACGGTGAATCATGGTGGTGGCAGCATCATGTTGTTGGGATGTTTTTCAGCTGCAGGGAGTGGGAGACTAGTCAGGATCGAGGGAAAGATGAACGGAGCAAAGTACAGACAGATCCTTGATGAAAATCTGCTCCAGAGCGCTCAGTACACAGCCAAGACAACATGATGTGGCTTCGGGACAAGTCTCTGAATGTCCTTGCGTGGCCCAGCCAGAGCCTGGACTTGAACCAGATTGAACATCTCTGGAGAGACCTGAAAATAGCTGTGCAGCAACGCTCCCCATCCAACCTGACAGATCTTGAGAGGATCTGCAGAGAAGAATGGAAGAAACTCCCCAAATACAGGTGTGCCAAGCTTGTAGCGTCATACCCAAGAAGACTTGAGGCTGTAAACACTGCCAAAGGTGCTTCAACAAAGTACTGAGTAAAGGGTCTGAATACTTGTGTAAATTATTTATTTCCAAAGGCATGTTTTTGCACTGTATCTACAATACAAAATCCATGTGTACGTGTGTGTAGAGTGTGTGTCTTATCATGTGTGTCTGTGCCTGTGTGTGTGTGTCTCTTCACCGTCCCTGCTGTTCAATAAGGTGTATTTTTATCTGTTTTTAAAATCTGATTCTACTGCATCAGTTACCTGATGTGAAATAGAGTTCCATGTAGCCATGACTCTATGTAGTACTGTGTGTCTCCCATAGTCTGTTCTGGACTTGGGGATTGTGAAGAGACCTCTGGTGGCATGTCTTGTGGGGTATACATGGGTGTCTGAGCTGTGTGCTAGTAGTTTAAACAGACGCCCGTTTGCATTCAGCATGTCAACACTTCTTACAAAAACAAGTAGTGATGAAGTCAATCTCTCCTCCACTTTAAGCCATGAGAGATTGACATGCATGTTATTAATGTTGGCTCTCCATGTACATTGAAGGGTCAGCAGTGCTACCCTGTTCTGTGTGGGTGGGGGTCTAGGTGTATAAGTGTGTGTGTGTGTGTGTGTATCATGGTTTGATGTCTTGGCCGTTCTGTTGCCAATTTGAGCTTGTCTCATGGTCTTTAACGTCAAAGAGGATACTACTAAGAGGATACTAATACACCTCAACCGTCCCCAATAGCTGCTTTTGGAATTCTGAATGAAGTCTCTTGAGTCTTTCAGCAAGATTTTAAACCAGAGAGCTATTAAACCAGTCTTTTGGCTTTTTAAACCAGTTTTGTGGTGTTTTTAAACCAGTCTTTTGGCTTTTTAAACCAGTCTTTTGGCTTTTTAAACCAGTTTTGTGGCGTTTTTAAACCAGTCTTTTGGCTTTTTAAACCAGTCTTTTGGCTTTTTAAACCACTTTTCTGGCATTTTTGGTTGTGGTTGTTCCCCGCTTTCATTTTCTACTCCTCTCTGTTTCAGTTTCTCTTTCTGTCTCTCTCTCTCTCTCTCTCTCTCTCTCCCTCTCTTTCTCTCCTCTCTCTGTCTCTGTCTCTGTCTCTCTCTCTCTCTCTCTCTCTCTCCATCTCTCTCTCATCTCTCTCTGCTCTCCTCATTCTCTCTCTCTCTCTGCTCTCTGCCTCTTCTCTCTCTCTCTCTCTCTCTCTCTCTCTGTCTCCCTCTCTCTCTGTCCTCTCTCTCTCTGTCTCTCTCTCTATCTCTCTCTGTCTCTCTCTCTGTCTCCCTCTTTCTCTGTCTCTCTCTCTGCCGCTCTCTCTGTCTCTCTCTCTCTCTGTCGCTCTCTCTTTCTCTCTGTCTCTCTCTCTCTGTCCTCTCTCTCTCTGTCTCTCTCTCTGTCTCTCTCTGTCTCTCTCTCTCTCTGTCTCCCTCTTTCTCTGTCTCTCTCTCTGTCTCTCTCTGTCTCTCTCTCTCTCTGTCTCCCTCTTTCTCTGTCTCTCTCTCTGCCGCTCTCTCTGTCTCTCTCTCTCTATCTCTCTCTCTGTCTCTCTCTGTCTCCCTCCTTCTCTGTCTCTCTCTCTCTGCCGCTCTCTCTCTCTTTCTATCTCTGTCTCTCTGTCTCTCTCTCCATCTCTCTCTTTCTCTGTCGCTCTCTCTCTCTGTCTCTCTCTCTCTGTCTCTCCTCTCTCTCTGTCTCTGAGGTGTAAATGAGAATGAAACAGAGACGAACCTCTGTATTTTTTATCAAGGAAATATGAGAAAAGCCCTCAGAGTTTTATCTCTCCCTCTTTTCCTCTTTGTCGCTCTTTTATCTTTCCCTATTTTCTCTCTGCTCCCCATCAACGGCTGAGCCCCCCACCCCTCCCTCCCTCCCTATTCTTTCTCTCCACTTAGGTCTGGGGGTTTGCTGTTTATTGTGTCAGGCCCTGACAGTTCAGCTCTTTTATTCTTCCTCTCTCCCTCTTTCTTCTTTAAAAATAGAGGAAGGCGCCGCTGTCAAGGTATCCTTTTATAACTGGATCTGTGTTGATCCCTCTTTCTTCTCACATCATCCTCTTTCTTCTCACATCACCCTCTTTCTTCTCACATCACCCTCTTTCTTCTCACATCACCCTCTTTCTTCTCACATCACCCTCTTTCTTCTCACATCACCCTCTTTCTTCTCACATCACCCTCTTTCCTTCCTTTATTCCTCTTTTCTCTCTGTTTTCAAACCCCTGTCTTCCTCCCTTCTGCTCTCTCTCTCTCACCCTCGCTGCACCCCCTCCCCACTTTGGCCTACTTAGGACTGATAAATCAGAGAATGTTCCAGAGAAAATGAATAAATACTCAAATATACAGTTGTAGAACAACAGTTGTCGATCAACTGTGTACAGATGTTTTAATCCTTTAATGACATGTAATATCACCTATTTCTATGATGTATCAGCTGTTGGGAGCACGGTATTGGCAATGCTACTGTTGAGAGTTCAATTTTTAGGATGGATTCACTATGTGTGTGTGTGTGTGTGTGTGTGTGTGTGTGTGTGTGTGTGTGTGTGTGTGTGTGTGTGTGTGTGTGTGTGTGTGTGTGTGTGTGTGTGTGTGTGTGTGTGTGTGTGTGTGTGTGTGTACATAACTGTAGTTCAATAGTGTCTGCTGAATGACTATATTCTTATGGTGTAATACCCTCTTTATAAGCTCTTGTGTTAGAAAGACTACGTTCAGTAAATAAGAGGAATACAGGTATATTTTGATCTCTCTCTCTACCTTTCTCACTCCATCCCTCCCTCTATCCCACTCTCTTTCTCCATCCCTCCCTCTATCTCCCACTCTCTTTCTCCATCCCTCCCTCTATCCCACTCTCTTTCTCCATCCCTCCCTCTATCCCACTCTCTTTCTCCATCCATCCCTCTATCCCACTCTCTTTCTCCATCCATCCCTCCCCTCTATCCCACTCTCTTTCTCCATCCCTCCCTCTATCCCACTCTCTTTCTCCTTCCCCTCCCTCTATCCCACTCTCTTTCTCCATCCCTCCCTCTATCCCACTCTCTTTCTCCATCCATCCCTCCCTCTATCCCATCCCTCCCTCTTTCTCCATCCATCCCTCCCTCTATCCCACTCTCTTTCTCCATCCATCCCCCTCTATCCCACTCTCTTTCTCCTTTCTCCATCCATCCCTCCCTCTATCCCACTCTTTCTCCATCCCTCCCTCTATCCCACTCTCTTTCTCCATCCCTCCCTCTACTCTCTTTCCCACTCTATCTCTCTTTCTCCATCCCTCCCTCTACTCTCTTTCCCATCCCTCTCTTTCTCCATCCCTCCTTTCTCCATCCCTATCCCACTCTCTTTCTCTCCATCCCCCCTCTATCCCACTCTCTCCCACTCTCTCCTTCTCCATCCATCTATCCCTCCTCCTCCCTCCCCCCTCTCTTTCTCCATCCCTCCCTCTATCCCACTCTCTTTCTCCATCCCTCCCTCTACCCTACTCTCTTTCTCCATCCATCTCCTCCCTCCCTCTATCCCACTCTCTTTCTCCATCCATCCCTCCCTCTATCCCACTCTCTTTCTCCATCCCTCCCTCTATCCCACTCTCTTTCTCCATCCCTCCCTCTATCCCACTCTCTTTCTCCATCCCTCCCTCTATCCCACTCTCTTTCTCCATCCCTCCCTCTATCCCACTCTCTTTCTTTCTCCATCCCTCCCTCTATCCCACTCTCTTTCTTCCCTCCATCCCTCCCTCTATCCCACTCTCTTTCTCCATCCCTCCCTCTATCCCACTTTCTCATCCCTTCTCCATCCCTCCCTCCCTCTATCCCACTCTCTTTCTTTCCCTCCATCCATCCCTCCCTCTATCCCACTCTCTTCTCCTCCATCCCTCTCCTCTATCCCACTCTCTTTCTCCATCCCTCCCTCTATCCCACTCTCTTTCTCCATCCCTCCCTCTATCCCACTCTCTTTCTCCATCCCTCCCTCTATCCCACTCTCTTTCTCCATCCCTCCCCTCTATCCCACTCCCTCTATCCATCCATCCCTCCCTCTATCCCACTCTCTTTCTCCATCCCTCCCTCTATCCCCCTCTCTCTTTCTCCATCCCTCTATCCCTCTATCCCTCCTCTACTCTCTTTCTCCATCCCTCCCTCTATCCCACTCTCTTTCTCCATCCCTCCCCCTCTATCCCACTCTCTTTCTCCATCCCTCCCCTCCCCTCCTCTCCATCCCACTCTCTTTCTCCATCCCTCCCCTCTATCCCACTCTCTTTCTCCATCCCTCCCTTTCTCCATCCCTCCCTCTCTCTTTCTCCATCCCTCCCTCTATCCCACTCTCTTTCTCCATCCCTCCCTCTATCCCACTCTCTTTCTCCATCCCTCCCTCTATCCCACTCTCTTTCTCCATCCCTCCCTCTATCCCACTCCATCCCTTTCTCCATCCCTCCCTCTATCCCACTCTCTTTCTCCATCCCTCCCTCTATCCCACTCTCTTTTTCTCCATCCCTCCCTCTCCATCCCTCCCTCTATTCTTTCTCCATCCACTCTCTTTCTCCATCCCTCCCTCTATCCCACTCTCTTTCTCCATCCCTCCCTCTATCCCACTCTCTTTCTCCATCCCTCCCTCTATCCCACTCTCTTTCTCCATCCCTCCCTCTATCCCACTCTCTTTCTCCATCCCTCCCTCTATCCCACTCTCTTTCTCCATCCCTCCCTCTATCTCCACTCTCTTTCTCCATCCCTCCCTCTATCCCACCTCTCTTTCTCCTCCATCCCTCCCTCTATCCCACTCTCTCTCTCCATCCCTCCCTATCCCACTCTCTCCCTTCTCCATCCCATCCCCCTCTATCCCATCCCTCCCTCTCTTTCTCCATCCCTCCCTCTATCCCACTCTCTTTCTCCATCCCTCCCTCTATCCCACTCTCTTTCTCCATCCCTCCCTCTATCCCACTCTCTCTCTTTCTCCATCCCTCCCTCTATCCCACTCTCTTTCTCCATCCCTCCCTCTATCCCACTCTCTTTCTCCATCCCTCCCTCTATCCCCTATCCCACTCTCTTTCTCCATCCCTCTCTATCCCACTCTCTTTCTTTCTCCATCCATCCCATCCCTCCCTCTATCCCACTCTCTCACTCCATCCCTCCCTCTATCCCACTCTCTTTCTCCATCCCTCCCTCTATCCCACTCTCTCTCTCCATCCATCCCTCCCTCTCTCCATCCCACTCTCTTTCTCTCCATCCCTCTCACTCCATCCCTATCTCCTTTCTCCATCCCCTATCCCACTCTCTTTCTCCATCCCTCCCTCTATCCCTCTCTTTCTCCATCCCTCCCTCTATCCCACTCTCTTTCTCCATCCCTCCCTCTATCCCACTCTCTTTCTCCATCCCTCCCTCTATCCCACTCTCTTTCTCCATCCATCCCTCTATCCCACTCTCTTTCTCCATCCCTCCCATTGTTTTCCTTTCTCTCGCTTTCCCTTCCTCTCCATCCTTCTTCTTCCTTCTTCTCCTTGCTCACTATCTCTCCTTTCGTCTCCACTTGTTCCTCCCTTTCTTCATCTCCTCCTCTCTCTGCCTGCAGCTAGTTAGTGGCCTAGATAGTGATCATTGCAGAAGGTTAGTTACTGTAGTCAAAGAAACAAAACTATGGTAATATGGAATCAAGGGAATGCACACACACATGCAGCAAATATAGCTGTTGCATATTTATTGAATTAGAATGCTCCCTATACACCATACAGTATAATGCTGTTGATGCTTTTCAGTGTGTTGTGAATATGAATGCTCCCTATACACCATACAGTATAATGCTGTTGATGCTTTTCAGTGTGTTGTGAATTAGAATGCTCCCTATACACCATACAGTATAATGCTGTTGATGCTTTTCAGTGTGTTGTGAATTAGAATGCTCCCTATACACCATACAGTATAATGCTGTTGATGCTTTTCAGTGTGTTGTGAATTAGAATGCTCCCTATACACCATACAGTATAATGCTGTTGATGCTTTTCAGTGTGTTGTGAATTAGAATGCTCCCTATACACCATACAGTATAATGCTGTTGATGCTTTTCAGTGTGTTGTGAATATGAATGTGACTGAGAGAGAGAGAGATTCTACAACCACCTAAAAGGAAGTGATTCACAAACCTTCCATAACAAAGCCATCACCTACAGAGAGATGAACCTGGAGAAGAGTCCCCTAAGCAAGCTGGTCCTGGGGCTCTGTTCACAAACACAAACACACACTACAGAGCCCCAGGACAGCAGCACAATTAGACCCAACCAAATCATGAGAAAACAAAAAGATAACTACTTAACACACTGGAAAGAATTAACAAAAAAACAGAGCAAACTAGAATGCTATTTGGCCCTACACAGAGAGTACACAGCGGCAGAATACCTGACCACTGTGACTGACCCAAAATTAAGGAAAGCCTTGACTATGTACAGACTCAGTGAGCATAGCCTTGCTATTGAGAAAGGCCGCCGTAGGCAGACATGGCTCTCAAGAGAAGACAGGCTATGTGCTCACTGCCCACAAAATGAGGTGGAAACTGAGCTGCACTTCCTAACCTCCTGCCCAATGTATGACCATATTAGAGAGACATATTTCCCTCAGATTACACAGATCCACAAAGAATTCGAAAACAAATCCAATTTTGAAAAACTCCCATATCTACTGGGTGAAATTCCACAGTGTGCCATCACAGCAGCAAGATTTGTGACCTGTTGCCACGAGAAAAGGGCAACCAGTGAAGAACAAACACCATTGTAAATACACCCATATTTATGCTTATTTATTTTATCTTGTGTCCTTTAACCATTTGTACATTGTTAAAACACTGTATATATATATAATATGACATTTGTAATGTCTTTACTGTTTTGAAACTTCTGTATGTGTAATGTTTACTGTTCATTTTTGTTGTTTTTCACTTTATATATTCACTTTGTATGTTGTCTACCTCACTTGCTTTGGCAATGTTAACACATGTTTCCCATGCCAATAAAGCCCTTGAATTGAATTGAATTGAAATTGAATTGAGAGATAGGAGAGAGAGGCAGAGAGAGAGAGAGAAGACAGAGAGTACTGTATTTCTCAGTGATAGGAAATGGTTGCATAGAATGCCAAACTGGAACTCCTTAAAGGGCTGCTGTAAGTATCACAAGTCCATTGCAATGGAAATATACATTCAAACGTGTTGAGATTTTCAAAGGTGTGTGTTCACTTAAAAAGAAAATAGATGGGATCAACAAATCTAGGCCAGGGGTTATTTTTCAGCCTGGGACCCAAATGAGAAATGATGTGTTTTCCTGGGACCCAAATGAGAAATTCTGTGTTTTACTGGGACCCAAATGAGAAATTCTGTGTTTTCCTGGGATCCAAATGAGAAATTCTGTGTTTTACTGGGACCCAAATGAGAAATTCTGTGTTTTCCTGGGACCCAAATGAGAAATGATGTGTTTTCCTGGGACCCAAATGAGAAATTCTGTGTTTTACTGGGACCCAAATGAAATTCTGTGTTTTCCTGGGACCCAAATGAGAAATTCTGTGTTTTACTGGGACCCAAATGAGAAATTCTGTGTTTTCCTGGGACCCAAATGAGAAATGATGTGTTTTCCTGGGACCCAAATGAGAAATTCTGTGTTTTGGGACCCAAATGGGACCCAAATGAGAAATTCTGTGTTTTACTGGGACCCAAATGAGAAATTCTGTGTTTTCCTGGCACCCAAATGAGAAATACTGTGTTTTACTGGGACCCAAATGAGAAATTCTGTGTTTTCCTGGGACCCAAATGAGAAATTATGTGTTTTCCTGGGACTCAATCTTATGAAAACACGCAACTACAGTATATGTAAATATTGGTACATTTCATTGCCCTTATGCCTAAAACTAATGCAATATAGACAAAAACAAAGAACAATGACATGAAATACCCATATAGATAGCTATTCATGTTTATTTTTCCCCAGAAAAAAATCTGTCTATGTTGGAACTGTTGCTATTAAAATACAATAATTCATTTTCATTCTGAACTGGAATAAACTGATTGATCACATCACACAGAACACTGTTTTTGATAGTGCAACCCTAAGTAACAGTACAGATGAAAAATGATCAGGCCTACTGTACATCTTAATGTATAAAGTATTGTTGGAAATGTAGCTGTTAAAATACAATAAATATGTTTTATTCTGAACTGCAATAAACTGATTGATCAAATCACACAAGTTGAAGTTTTCAACAAGCATGTCTATTCTGGGCTCAGGTTTTGATGGTGTAACACTGAGGTCATGCTCTGCATTGAGTCTGTTTCCTTATTTGTTTTTGAAGTATGCCAGAGTTGAGAACTCTGACTCGCATAGGTAAATGGTGCCAAACTGGATCAGAACATCTACTGCTTTCTCAGCCAGGCAGGAGACAGCTTCCTGCTGTAGATGAGCAACCCAGAACTGTGTGAGTGTGTTTGCCTCAAAAAGCATCTCGCTTCAATCAGTTTATTCCAGTTCAGAATAAAAAATATTACTTGTATTTTGACAGCAACAGTTCCAACCTAGTCTTGTTTTCAACAATAATTTCTACAGTAGGCCTGATCATTTTCTTAATTTTTGACTAACGCTAACGTTAGCTAGCTAGCTATTAGCTGTGTACAAGGTTTATCACATTTCAGGTAATGACCCAAAATAAAGACTGTGTTAAAGTAGCAATGTTTATTACAGCAACAGGCAAACAACAGGTCAAGGCAGGCAGGGGTAGATAATCCAGAGTAGTGGGGAAAAGGTACAGGACGGCAGGCAGGCTCAGTGTCAGGGGAAGGCAGAGTGGTCAGGCAGGCGGGCCCAGAGTCAGGACAGGCAAGGGTCAAAACCAGGAGGGAGAGACTAGGGAAAAGCAGGAGCTGAGACAAAACGCTGGATTGACTTGACAAACAAGGCGAATTGGCAACAGACAAACAGAGAACACAGGTATAAGTACCCAGGGGATAATGAGGAAGATGGGCGACACCTGTAGGGGGTGGAGACAAGCACAAGGACAGGTGAAACAAATCAGGGTGTTTGGCAAGGTTGTTGTTTGAAAGAGAAACTCACATCTACTACTATGAGAGATAGTACTCCGTTATTTCTGCTTATTATCACCTGTTATTAAATGACACCAATGCCTTGCTAGCTGACTTACTCTTCCACTGTCGAAGCACTGTTTCCTGAAGCACTGTTTCCTGAAGCACTGTTTCCTGAAGCATTCTGCCCTGTTCTGAAAGAACTCCCTGGGTTTTCCATCAAGCTGTGGATGTTTGGTCAGGATGTGTTTTATTAATTTGTTCGTTTTGAGAGACTCATTACTTAGCACTTCCCCACACAAACACATTGTGGGCGCTCCTCATTATTTCATTAAGTTTGTATGAAACCAAGAGAGAGAAACTCATCACTGTATTTGTGTTTCATGACGATTGAGCTCAGTCAGAACTTGTGGCCAGCTTGAGTCCATTGGATGACAGTGGTGAGTGATGGCGAGTGGGAAGGACAAGTCAGAGGCTGACAGGTCATCATCTGCTGCAGTGATCTTCAAGAAAACCTCAGAAAAAAAGACGAGGTAAACCGCAAAGCATACGGGCATCTCCCAATCGCGCAGCTGCCAAACTGAGCAGAGACCGCTGCTAAGCTGAGAGGGCACTGAACAGAGAGCACAGTTTCACTTGGCCAAATCAATTCCAGTAATGAATGAAATAATGATACATTTACTCTGACACGTTGCGACCCACCATTAACCGGCCCACGACCCATTTTGTGTTGCGACCCACCATTAACCGGCCCACGACCCATTTTGTGTTGCGACCCACCATCAACCGGTCCACGACCCATTTTGTGTTGCGACCCACCATTAATCGGTCCACGACCCATTTTGTGTTGCGACCCACCATTAACCGGTCCACGACCCATTTTGTGTTGCGACCCACCATTAACCGGTCCGTGACCCATTTTGTGTTGCGACCCACCATTAACCGGTCCGTGACCCATTTTGTGTTGCGACCCACCATTAACCGGTCCACGACCCGTTTTGTGTTGAGACCCACCATTAACCGGTCCACGACCCATTTTGTGTTGCGACCCACCATTAACCGGTCCACGGCCCATTTTGTGTTGCGACCCACCATTAACCGGTCCACGACCCATTTTGTGTTGCGACCCACCATTAACCGGTCCACGACCCATTTTGTGTTGCGACCCACCATTAACCGGGCCACGACCCATTTTGTGTTGCGACCCACCATTAACCGGTCCACGACCCGTTTTGTGTTGAGACCCACCATTAACCGGTCCACGACCCATTTTGTGTTGCGACCCACCATTAACCGGTCCACGGCCCATTTTGTGTTGCGACCCACCATTAACCGGTCCACGACCCATTTTGTGTTGCGACCCACCATTAACAGGTCCACGACCCATTTTGTGTTGCGACCCACACTTTAAGAAAGGCTGATCTAGACCAATGACATCTTTCCAAACTATTTTTGAGTGAACGAGGACAGGAACATGGACTATGTAAACAAAGGCAGTAGAATAACGGAGAAAGATAGAGTGATGGAAAGGACAGAGCAGAAGTGACAGAGAGACAGAGTGAAAGGAATGTGGAGGAAAGGTTTGACAGGCAGAAAGGTCAACATCTGGTGAAGGAAACACCAGAGGACTGAGAAAGAAAGAGGAAGAAATAAAGTGAGGCAGAGGAGAGCGCAGCTTGGGAAGGTCACTGAAGGACAGAATATAGAGTCAAAAGAAAACTAAATGAAAAGAGGATGAAGAGAGGATAAGAGAGAAAGAGAGAGGTGGCCCAGATTGGGGCTAACCCTAGCCTATTCCGATTTCACACATGGCACGCCTATCCCTAAAATCCTCCCAGAATCATCTGGGGACCAACTTCCTTCAGCCGCGGCTCTCCTCAGAGAATTTCATTAATCACGCTATCACAATTAGACTAGAGAGAGAGAGAGAGACAGGGAGAAGAGAAATACAGGGAGTGAGGGACACAGAGAGAGAGAGAGAGAGAGAGAGAGAGGGAGGGGGAAGCATCAGGGACAGAGAGGGAGATAGAGAGGGAGCATCAGGGACAGAGAGAGAGAGGGAGAGAGAGAGAGGGAGCATCAGGGACAGAGAGAGAGAGGGAGCATCAGGGACAGAGAGGGAGAGAGATCATCAGGGACAGAGAGAGAGAGAGAGAGAGAGAGAGGCAGCATCAGGGACAGAGAGGGAGAGAAAGGGAGCATCAGGGACAGAGAGAGATAGTGAGGGAGCATCAGGGACAGAGAGGGAGGGAGAGGGATCATCAGGGGACAGAGAGAGAGAGAGGGAGCATCAGGGACAGAGAGGGAGAGAGTGGGAGCATCAGGGACAGAGGAGAGAGAGGGAAATCAGGGACAGGGAGAGAGGGACAGGGAGAGAGAAATACAGGGAGTGAGGGACACAGAGAGAGAGAGAGAGAGAGGGGGGAGCATCAGGGACAGAGAGGGAGATAGAGAGGGAGCATCAGGGACAGAGAGAGAGAGGGAGAGAGAGAGAGGGAGCATCAGGGACAGAGAGAGAGAGGGAGCATCAGGGACAGAGAGGGAGAGAGATCATCAGGGACAGAGAGAGAGAGAGAGAGAGAGAGAGAGAGAGAGAGGCAGCATCAGGGACAGAGAGGGAGAGAAAGGGAGCATCAGGGACAGAGAGAGATAGTGAGGGAGCATCAGGGACAGAGAGGGAGGGAGAGGGATCATCAGGGACAGAGGAGAGAGAGGAGCATCAGGGACAGAGAGAGAGAGAGAGGGAGCATCAGGGACAGAGAGAGAGAGAGGGAGCATCAGGGACAGAGAGGGAGAGAGAGGGAGCATCAGGGACAGAGAGAGATAGTGAGGGAGCATCAGGGACAGAGAGGGAGGGAGAGGGAGCATCAGGGGGAGAGAGAGAGAGAGAGGGAGCATCAGGGACAAAGAGAGAGAGAGAGAGGGAGCATCAGGGACAGAGAGAGAGAGAGAGAGTTTTGAAACTTCTGTATGTGTAATGTTTACTGTTAATTTTTATTGTTTATTTCACTTTATATATTCACTTTATATATTATCTACCTCACTTGCTTTGGCAATGTTAACACATGTTTCCCATGCCAATAAAGCCCTTGAATGGAATTTAATTTAATTTAATTGAGAGGGAGCATCAGGGACAAAGAGAGAGAGAGAGGGAGCATCATGGACAGAGAGAGGGAGCATCAGGGACAGAGAGAGAGGGAGCATCAGGGACAGAGAGAGGGGGATCATCAGGGACAGAGATAAAGGGAAAATCAGAGAGAGAGAACATTAGTGACAGAGAGAGAGAGAGGGAGCATCATGGACAGAGAGAGAGGGAGCATCATGGACACAGAGAGAGAGCATCATGGACAGAGAAAGGGAGCATCATGGACAGAGAGAGAGAGAGGGAGCATCATGGACAAGAGAGAGAGAGGGACAGGGAGAAGAGAAATACAGGGACATGGACAGAGAGAGAGAGAGAGAGGAGA
>NW_024609727.1:342500-355574 GCF_018296145.1 Oncorhynchus tshawytscha
ATGTAAACATTAAGTGACTAAGATACCGTATAATAGTATAGAATATAGTATATACATATGTGATGAGTAATACTAGATATGTAAACATTAAGTGACTAAGATACCGTATAATAGTATAGAATACAGTATATACATATGTGATGAGTAATGCCAGATATGTAAACATTATTAAAGTGACTAGTGTTCCATTCCTTAAAGTGGCCAGTGATTTCTAGTCTATGCCTATAGGCAGCAGCCTCTAATGTGCTAGTGATGGCTGTTTAACAGAAGTTGTTTTTCAGTCTCTCGGTCTCAGCTTTGATACACCTGTACTAGAGGTTGACCGATTATGATTTTTCAACACTGATACCGATACCGATTATTGGAGGACCAAAAAAGACAATCTTTTAATTGTACTGACCTCGCCTTCTGGATGATAGCGTGGTGAACAGGCAGTGACTCAGGTTGTTGATGTCCTTGATGATCTTTTTGGCCTTCCTGTGAGATCGGGTGGGTAGCCATTTCAGTTTGTCAGTGATCTGTACGTCAAGGACAACAACCTCTCCCTCCACGTCAGCAAGACAAAGGAGCTGATCGTGGATTACAGGAAACGGAGGGCTGAGCACGACCTCATCCACATCGACAGGGCTGAAGTGGAGCGCGTCGAGAGCTTCAAGTTCCTCTGTGTCCACATCACTAAAGAATTAACATGGTCCACAGTCAAATCAAATCTAAGTTTATTTGTCACGTGCGCCGAATACAACACCTTACAGTGAAATGCTTACTACAGGATCTAACCAATAGTGCAAAAAAGGTATTAGGTGAGCAATAGGTAAGTAAAGAAATTAAACAACAGTAGAAACACAGGCTATATACAATAGCAAGGCTATAAAATTAGTAAGGCTACATACAGACACCGGCTAGTCAGGCTGATTGAGGTAGTATGTACATGTAGATATGGTTTAAGTGGACACAATGCAGATAGACCGGTTAGCCAATGTGCGGGAGCACTGGTTGGTCGGCCCCATTTAGGTAGTATGTACATGAGTGTATAGTTAAAGTGACTATTCATATATGATAAACAGAGTAGCAGCAGCGTAAAAAGAGGGGTGGGGGGGGCACACAATGCAGATAGCCCGGTTAGCCATTGTCTCGGAGCACTGGTTGTACGGCCCAATTGAGGTAGTATGTACATGAATGTGTAGTTAAAGTGACTATGCATATATGATAAACAGAGTAGCAGCAGCGTAAAAGAGGGGTGGGGGCACACAATGCAAATAGTCCGGGTAGCCATTTGATTACCTGTTCAGGAGTCTATTGGCTTGGGGGTACAAACTGTTGAGAAGCCTTTTTGTCCTAGACTTGGCACTTTGAGATTTGAGGATCTCAGGACCCATGCCAAATCTTTTTAGTTTTTTATGTTTAATACATTTGCAAAAAATTCTAAAATCCTGTTTTTGCTTCGTCATAATGGGATGTTGTGTGTAGATTGATGAGAAAAAAACCGATTGAATCCACTTTAGAATAATGCTGTAACTTAACAACATGTGGAAATAGCCAATACTTTCTCAATGCATAGTCCACTGCTGCTACTGTTTATATATCCTCTTGCCTATTCACTTTATCCCTACCTATATGTACCTATATGTACCTATACGTACGTATGGCAAATCACATTGTATTTGTCACATGCGCTGAATACAACAGGTGTATGCTTACTTACAAGCCCTAACCAACAATGTAGTTCCCTAAAGTAAAAAATTATATTAAAAGTAACACAAAATGACATTCCAATATCGAGGCTATATACAGGGGGTACAGGTTAGTCGAGGTCATTTGTACATGTAGGTAGGGGTAAAGTGACTATTCATAGTCACTTTATGTAGTAAAGTAGCAGCAGTGTAAAAACAAATGGGGGGGTCAATAGTTCGGGTGGCTATTTGATTAATTGTTCAGCTGTCTTATAGCTTGGGTTTAGGAGCTGGTCACTTCTTATGGTATCGGGGACGGTTGCGTCCCCCTTGGGCAAAAAAAAACAGGGAAAATGCAGCGCGGCAAATAAAAAAAAATGATATAAAAATCAAACCTTCATTAAATCACACATGTAAGATACTCAATTAAAGCTACACTCGTTGTGAATCCAGCCAACATTTCAGATATTAAAAAGGCTTTTCGGCGAAAGCATAAGAAGCTATTATCTGATGATAACACAAAAGTCAACAAAGAGGGTAGCATATTTCAACCCTGTAGGCGCTACACAAAACGCAGAAATAAAATATAAAACATGCCTTACCTTTGACGAGCTTCTTTTGTTGGCACTCCAATACATCCCATAAACATCACAATTGGTCCTTTTGTTCGATTAATTCCGTCCATATATATCCAAATGTCAATTTATAAAGCGCGTTTGATCCAGAAAAAAACAGCTTTCAAAATGCGCAACGTCACTACAAAATATTTCAAAAGTTGCCTATAAACTTTGCCAAAATATTTCAAACTACTTTTGTAATACAACTTTAGGAATTTTTAAACGTTAATAATCGATCAAATTGTAGACGGGTCTATCTGTGTTCAATACAGGAAGACAACGAACCATGCTACTTTTCACGTCTTGCGCACTCTCAACAGTGTTACCCAGTCCCTAGATGGCCGTACTTCTTCATTGCACAAATGAATAACCTCAACCAAATTCCAAAGACTGGTGACATCCAGTGGAAGCGGTAGGAAATGTCGTTTGCCAACGAGAACTCACTGAACAGACAGGGACCTAAAAAAAAAAGATTCTGAACGGTTAGTCCTCAGAGTTTTGCCTGCTACATAAGTTCTGTTATACTCACAGACATGATTCAAACAGTTTTAGAAACTTCAGAGCGTTTTCTATACAGATCTACTAATCATATGCATATCTTATATTCTTGGCATGCGTAGTAGGAAGTTGAAATTGGGCACGCTATTTATCCAAAAGTGAAAATGCTGCCCCCTATCCCAAAGAGGTTATTAAGAAGCCTTTTGTACCCAGACTTGGCACTCCAGTACCGCTTGCCGTGCGGTAGCAGAGAGAACAGTCTATGACTTGGGTGGTATTGCCTAGTATAGGTCCTGGATGGCAGGAAGCTTGGTCCCAGTGATGTATTGGGCCGTACACACTACCCTCACGGTGAGATGCCAAGTAGTTGCCATACCAGGCAGGGATGCAACCAGTCAGGATTTTCTCGATGATGCAGCTGTAGAACTTTTTGAGGATCTGGGGATCCATGACAAATATTTTCAATCTTCTGAGGGGGAAAAGGTGTTGCCGTGCCCTCTTGACAACTGTCTTGGTGTGTTTGGACCATGATAGTTTGTTGTTAATATGGGCACTAAGAAACTTGAAACTCCCCACCCACTCCACTACAGCCCCGTCAATGTTAATGGGGGCCTGTTCGGCCCTCCTTTTCCTGTAGTCCACGATTATCTCCTTTGTCTTGATCACATTGAGGGAGAGGTTGTTGTCCTGGCACCACACTGCCAGGTCTCTGACCTCCTCCCTGTAGGCAGTCTCATCGTTGTCAGTGATCAGGCCTAGTACTATTGTGTAGTCAGCAAACTTAATGGTGGTGTTGGAGTCGTGCAGAGTCACACAGTCGTGGGTGAGCAGGAAGTACAGGAGGGGACTAAGCACGCACCCCTGAGGGCCCCCGGTGTTGAGGATCAGTGTGGCAGATGTGTTGTTGCCTACTCTTACCACCTGGGGACGGCCCGTCAGGAAGTCCAGGATCCAATTGCAGAGGTAGGTGTTTAGTCTCAGGGTCCTTAGCTTAGTGATAAGCTTTGTAGGCACTATGGTGTTGAACGCTGAGCTGTAATTACCTCGTATTCCAGCACATCGACTCGGTACTGGTACCCTGTATATAGCAAAGTTATTGTTACTCAATGTTTATTTATTCCTTGTGTTATTATTTTTTATATGTTTCTCTCTGCATTGTTGGGAAGGGCCCATAAGTAAACATTTCACTGTTGGTCTCCATCTGTTGTTTACGAAGCATGTGATAAATATGTTTTATTTTATTTTACTTGATGTCAATGTGAGATTATTGTGAAAATTCAACATGTGGCTATGCCCATAATGCTAGCAGACACTACAGTCTAGACTTGCTCACATTTTATGATGTGCTTGTAGATGCCTCATAATGGAATGGTTTTACAGTGTGTCAGCACAGCTGACAGATACAGACCGGGGGGGGTAGAAGGGAGAGGGGGAGGGAGAGGAGAGAAAAAGACTGAGGGAGAATTAATAACCAGCACACATCAGCAACAAAATACCTCAACTGACAGACAGAATTGAGAGATGGAGAGAAAGAGAGAGCGAGACAGAGTTAGACAGTCAGACAGACATATATGGAGAGGAGAGGAGAGGAGAGGAGAGGAGAGGAGAGGAGAGGAGAGGAGAGGAGAGGAGAGGAGAGGAGAGGAGAGAGGAGAGGAGAGACAGACAGACAGACAGACAGACAGACAGACAGACAGACAGACAGACAGACAGACAGACAGACAGACAGACAGACAGACAGACAGACAGACAGACAGACAGATACATGGAGAGAGATGGACGGAGAGGAGATGAGAGGGAAATAGACAGACAGAGAGGATATGGAGAGGAGAGGGAGACAGACAGAGAGGATATGGAGAGGAGAGGGAGACAGGCAGAGAGGATATGGAGAGGAGAGGGAGACAGACAGAGAGGATATGGAGAGGAGAGGGAGACAGGCAGAGAGGATATGGAGAGGAGAGGGAGACAGACAGAGAGGATATGGAGAGGAGAGGGAGACAGACAGAGAGGATATTGAGAGGAGAGGGAGACAAACAGAGAGGATATGGAGAGGAGAGGGAGACAGACAGAGAGGATATGAAGAGGAGAGGGAGACAGACAGAGGGGATATGGAGAGGAGAGGGAGACAGGCAGAGGGGATATGGAGAGGAGAGGGAGACAGACAGAGAGGATATGGAGAGGAGAGGGAGACAGACAGAGAGGATATGGAGAGGAGAGGGAGACAAACAGAGAGGATATGAAGAGGAGAGGGAGACAGATAGGTGTTGAGTGATAAAAGTGAAGGAGGACAGGGAAATTAGGTAATGTGGTGAGTGGTGGAGAAGAGACTGGGGAGTGCAAAAAGAGCGAGGTGGAGCAGAGATGGAAATGGAGAGAGAGAGAGAAAAACAAGATTGTGTGTGTGTGTGTGTGTGTGTGTGTGTGTGTGTGTGTGTGTGTGTGTGTGTGTGTGTGTGTGTGTGTGTGTGTGTGTGCCTGTGAGATGCTGTGGCAGTGTGTTTTTAATGTGATCTTAGTTAAATCATGACAAATCATGACCTGCATTCCCCCACACACCCTTCTGCCCACTCCCCCATTACATCCACAAGCCTTGGAGAACCTGTCAACACCTCAGCACAGCTCTGTGAGTGTGTGGTGGTACAGTCACTGTAGAGAGCAACGGCCTTATTGGCAAACTGCTGCTGCTATCTGCCTCCACATAACACATTAGTGTTCTACAGCAGACCTCAGCATCTGTGACTCAAACCAACTGCGTTTTTTCCTTCTCGTGTGTGTGTGTGTGTGTGTGTGTGTGTGTGTGTGTGTGTGTGTGTGTGTGGACTGTGTACACATGCATGGATGTAGAGCATGTGCAGCATGCGTACCCATGAAATGCATGTATGCGTGTTTTATTTTGTGTGTGCGCAGGCACAGTACAGCAAAACCTCAGCCCCGTGACTCACCCCACATTCTCATTAGCATGCTGGTCAGTGAGCATAGCAAGAGGAAGAAGAGAGGGAGGGAGAGTGGGATGACTCTCCTACAGCTTCCCTCTGTCTTTCTCTCTCTCTTCCCCTTTACCATGGTAGACTTTACTATCCCATGGGGAAATTGATTCTGCCAGCAGGATGAACATACAACATGACATAAACTACAAAATATAGAGACACTCTAAAGACAATGTATCTATCTTTCGCTTTCTCCCTCTCTCTCTCTCCACTGCTCTGTCTCACTCCTACTATCTCTCTCTCTTCATTTCTCTGTTTCCTTCCTCTCTTCTCTTGTAGGGAAGCCACACTCCTTTTTCATGCAAAGCGTATCTGAGGCAAACACAGACCTTGCTCTTCCAATGAAAAATGGATGAGGCAAATAGACTTTCTCTCCTCGTTCCTCTTTCTCAGAGCCAAAGCTCTCCTTTGTATGGGGGTCAGTACTTCAAAGCTAAACCCACCTGTTGGGTTAGACTGCAATGTTTCTCCTCACACACACACACACACACACACACGCAAGGGAAGTCTGTGTGCACACACTGGACTCACACACTAACACACACACACACACACACACACATACACACTAACACAAACTACACTGACACTCAAACATACACACATACACAGACACACACAAAACACACACGCATGATTTTGACGCCATACAAACACACACACACACACACACACACACACACACACACACACACACACACACACACACACACACACACACACACACACACACACACACACACACACACAAATATTTTCTCCACACACAGATACATGTACAAAGCTCTGCCTCACCCTCCATCTGGCATATCTGACCATTACGCTATCCTCCTGATTCCTGCTTACAAGCAAAAACTCAAACAGGAAATACCAGTGGCACGCTTAATATGGAAGTGGTCCGATGAAGTGGATGCTAAGCTACAGGTGTGCTAGCACTGACTGGAATATGTTCCGGGATTCATCTGATGGCATTGAGGAATTTACCACATCAGTCATCGGCTTTATTAACAAGTGCATCGACGATGTTGTCCCCACAGTGACCATATGTATATATCCCAACCAGAAGCCATGGATTACAGGTAACATCCACACAAGGCTAGAGCTGCCCCTTTCAACGAGCGGGACACTAATCTGGGCTCTTTTACGCCCTCCGACGAACCATCACACAGGCAAAGCGTCAATACAGGACTAAGATTGTATTCTACTACACTGGCTTAGACACTCGTTGAATGTGGCAGGGCTTGCAAACTATCATGGATTACAAAGGGAGTCCCAGCTGCGAGCTGCCCAGTGGCGTGAGGCTACCAGACAAGCTAAATGCTTTCTATGCTCGCTTCAAGGCAAGCATTACTGAACCATGCATGAGAGAACCAGCTGTTCCGGATGACTGTGTGATCACGCTCTCTGTAGCCGATGTGAGTAAAACCTTTAAACAGGTTAACATTCACAAGGCCGCTGGGCCAGACGGATTACCGGATTATTAATTGTGCTGATGATACTGCGTGATCACCAATGACGATGAGACAACCTATAGGGAGGAGGTCACAGACCTGGTAGTGTGGTGCCAGGACAACAACCTCTCCCTCAATGTGAGCAAGACAAAGGAGCTGAGAGTAGAATACATTAAAAGGAGGGTCGAGCACTCCCCCATTCACATCGACAGGGCTGTAGTAGACCTATCCTGATCCAAACACACCAAGACAATGTCTTTTCCCCTCAAGAGGCTGAAAAGATTTGTCATGGGACCTCAGATCCTCAAAACGTTATATAGCTGCTCCATCGAGAGCATCCACTTGATATGGAAACTGCTCGACATCTGACCACAAGGCGCTACAGGGGGTAGTGCGTACGGCGCAGTACATCATTGGGGCCGAGCTTCCTGCCATCTCAGACCTCTCTGCCAGGCGGTATCAGAGGGTAGTGCGTACGGCGCAGTACATCATTGGGGCCGAGCTTCCTCGGCCCCAATGACCATTCTCTCTGCTACCTCATGGAAAGCCCTGCCGTAGTGCCAAGGCTCCTTAACAGATTCTACCCTCAAGCCATAAGACTGCTGAACAGTTCATCAAATGGCTCCTCGGACTATCTACATTCACCCCCTAATTTTATTAGTATCTATTATTTGTTTCTCTTGCACAGGCTCGATGTACACTCACTGGACTTTAACCACACACTCACACATCAATTCACATTCTTTCACATACGCTGCTGCTACTCTCTGTTTATTTTCTTTGCATAGTCACTTTACCTCTACCTACATGTACATATTACCTCAATTACCTCGACTAACCGTACCCCTGCACATTGACTCCGTACTGGCATATACAGTGCCTTGCGAAAGTATTCGGCCCCCTTGAACTTTGCGACCTTTTGCCACATTTCAGGCTTCAAACATAAAGATATAAAACTGTATTTTTTTGTGAAGAATCAACAACAAGTGGGACACAATCATGAAGTGGAACGACATTTATTGGATATTTCAAACTTTTTTAACAAATCAAAAACTGAAAAATTGGCCGTGCAAAATTATTCAGCCCCTTTACTTTCAGTGCAGCAATCTCTCTCCAGAAGTTCAGTGAGGATCTCTGAATGATCCAATGTTGACCTAAATGACTAATGATGATAAATACAATCCACCTGTGTGTAATCAAGTCTCCGTATAAATGCACCTGCACTGTGATAGTCTCAGAGGTCCGTTAAAAGTGCAGAGAGCATCATGAAGAACAAGGAACACACCAGGCAGGTCCGAGATACTGTTGTGAAGAAGTTTAAAGCCGGATTGGGATACAAAACGATTTCCCAAGCTTTAAACATCCCAAGGAGCACTGTGCAAGCGATAATATTGAAATGGAAGGAGTATCAGACCACTGCAAATCTACCAAGACCTGGCCGTCCCTCTAAACTTTCAGCTCATACAAGGAGAAGACTGATCAGAGATGCAGCCAAGAGCCCCATGATCACTCTGGATGAACTGCAGAGATCTACAGCTGAGGTGGGAGACTCTGTCCATAGGACAACAATCAGTCGTATATTGCACAAATCTGGACTTTATGGAAGAGTGGCAAGAAGAAAGCCATTTCTTAAAGATATCCATAAAAAGTGTCGTTTAAAGTTTGCCACAAGCCACCTGGGAGACACACCAAACATGTGGAAGAAGGTGCTCTGGTCAGATGAAACCAAAATTGAACTTTTTGGCAACAATGCAAAACGTTATGTTTGGCGTAAAAGCAACACAGCTCATCACCCTGAACACACCATCCCCACTGTCAAACATGGTGGTGGCAGCATCATGGTTTGGGCCTGCTTTTCTTCAGCAGGGACAGGGAAGATGGTTAAAATTGATGGGAAGATGGATGGAGCCAAATACAGGACCATTCTGGAAGAAAACCTGATGGAGTCTGCAAAAGACCTGAGACTGGGACGGAGATTTGTCTTCCAACAAGACAATGATCCAAGACATAAAGCAAAATCTACAATGGAATGGTTAAAAATAAACATATCCAGGTGTTAGAATGGCCAAGTCAATGTCCAGACCTGAATCCAATCGAGAATCTGTGGAAAGAACTGAAAACTGCTGTTCACAAATGCTCTCCATCCAACCTCACTGAGCTCGAGCTGTTTTGCAAGGAGGAATGGGAAAAAATCAGTCTCTCGATGTGCAAAACTGATAGAGACATACCCCAAGCGACTTACAGCTGTAATCGCAGGAAAAGGTGGCGCTACAAAGTATTAACTTAAGGGGGCTGAATAATTTTGCACGCCCAATTTTTCAGTTTTTGATTTGTTAACAAAGTTTGAAATATCCAATAAATGTCGTTCCACTTCATGATTGTGTCCCACTTGTTGTTGATTCTTCACAAAAAAATACAGTTTTAGATCTTTATGTTTGAAGCCTGAAATGTGGCAAAAGGTCGCAAAGTTCAAGGGGGCCGAATACTTTCGCAAGGCACTGTAGCCACATTGTTATTTTATTTTGTTACTATCTTTCTTTTAGTTTATTTAGCTCATTTTTCTTACTTACTTTTTTACAAACTCTGCATTGTTGGTTAGGGGCTTGTAAGTAAGCATTTCACAGTAAGGTTGTATTCGGCACATGTGACAATTTTGATCTTTCTCTCTCTCTAATACTACGACATGGTTTAATAGACAGAGGGCAGGGGTATTCAACTCTGACCCTACGAGGCCGGAGCCTGCTGCTTTTCTGTTCTACCTGATAAATAATTGCACCCACCTGGTGTCCCAAGTCTAAATCAGTCCCTAATTAGAGGGGAATCCCGCTCCTGGTGTCCCAGGTCTAAATCAGTCCCTGATTAGAGGGGAATCCCCCACCTGGTGTCCCAGGTCTAAATCAGTCCCTAATTAGAGGGGAATCCCCCACCTGGTATCCCAGGTCTAAATCAGTCCCTGATTAGAGGGGGATCCCCACCTGGTATCCCAGGTCTAAATCAGTCCCTGATTAGAGGGGAATCCCCCACCTGGTATCCAAGGTCTAAATCAGTCCCTGATTAGAGGGGAATCCCCCACCTGGTATCCCAGGTCTAAACCAGTCCCTGATTAGAGGGGAATCCCCCACCTGGTATCCCAGGTCTAAATCAGTCCATGATTAGAGGGGAAGAATTTAAAAAAGCTGTGGAACTGGCTTTGAGTTGAATTTGAGGGACAGAGGGCTGTGAGCCCTTCAGCTGTTTTTATAGGCGGTTGCTAATATCTATTAGTTAAGACAAAACAACAAACCAGAATGCTCTCTCTCTCCCTCTTCTCTCTCTCTCTTCCCTCTCCCTCTCCCCCTCTCTCTCTCTTCCTCTCTCTCTCTTCCCCCTCTCTCTGTCTCTTCCTCTCTCTCTCTGTCTCTTCCTCTCTCTCTCCCCCTCTCTCTTCCCCCTCTCTCTCTCCCCCTCTCTCTCTCTCCTCTCTCTCCCCCCCCCTCTCTCTCCCCCCCTCTCTTCCCCCTCTCTCTCCCCCTCTCTTCCCCCTCTCTTCCCCCTCTCTCTCTCTCCCCCTCTCTTCCCCCTCCTCTCTCTCTCTCTCTCCCCCCTCTCTTCCCCCTCTCTCTTCCCCCTCTCTCTCTCTCTCCCCCTCTTCCCTCTCTTTCTCCCCCTCTTCCCTCTCTCTCTCTCCCTCTTCCTCTTCCCCCTTGCTTCCCTCTCTCTCTCTCTCTCCTCTGGTTGCTCCTCTCTTCTCTGCTGCAGCAGGTTTCTTTACCTCTGGGCTTCACCAGAATAATTCCTCGATGTTACGAGACGCTGCTACTACAATTATTCTTTTAGAATATGCATGGTTTACACATGAATAATACACACCGCCCGCCATTGTGTACGGGTGGAGAAGGCATAGCCACATAGGGGCTCACACATACGTACACAGGCGGTTGGTACCTTGTTTTTTTGCCAAAGTTTAACATTCTGTCATAAAGAGCACATGTTCAACTTTATAAAAAAACATGTTTTTAAGTGTCTATCAACTGCTAAATAAAGTAACAGGGTTGACCATAGCAGAGTTAACTATTGGCAATTGAACTAGTGGCAGTTGAATGCAAACAGTTCTATCCTTTCTATCTGGGAGTAACAGGTTTGACGTGTTATTTCTGGCCTTTCTATCTGGGAGTAACAGGGTTGACGTGTTATTTCTGGCCTTTCTATCTGGGAGTAACAGGGTTGATGTGTTATTTCTGGCCTTTCTATCTGGGAGTAACAGGGTTGACGTGTTATTTCTGGCCTTTCTATCTGGGAGTAACAGGGTTGACGTGTTATTTCTATCCTTTCTATCTGGGAGTAACAGGGTTGACGTGTTATTTCTGGCCTTTCTATCTGGGAGTAACAGGGTTGACGTGTTATTTCTGGCCTTTCTATCTGGGAGTAACAGGGTTGACGTGTTATGCTTGAGCCGCTCAGTTTCCACCACAAAACATGTTCGATGTTTCATCAGAATAAAATACTTTAAAATTAATAGTTTCACCATATTAAAACGAGACTTCAGGTCACATAACAGGGTTGACTTAAGATGTGGGACAGATGTGAATGAAATTAATATTGATCTCCAGAAATGACATTGGCAAAGGAACAAAATAACTAGGGCTTTACAATGATGGTGAAACTTGAAAAACCTTGAATCTTCCTAGAAGTGACAAAGGGTGGACTAGGACCAAGAGGCATGTAGAGGCAGCCTTTAGTTATTATGTCCACAGCCTCTGGAATAACCTGCCAGAGAACATGAGGGGTCGAAACTGTGGAAAAACTCAGCAAAAAAAATAAACGTTCCTTTTTCAGGACCCTGTCTTTCAATGATAAATCGTAAAACTCCAAATAACTTCAAACCTTCATTGTTTCCCATGCTTGTTCAATGAACCATAAACAATTAATGAACATGCACCTGTGGAACGGTCGTTAAGACACTAACAGCTTACAGACGGTAGGCAATTAAGGTCACAGTTATGAAAACTTAGGACACTAAAGGGGCCTTTCTACTGACTCTGAAAAACACCAAAAGAAAGATGCCCAGGATCCCTGCTCATCTGCTGAACGTGCATTATTCATGCTGCAAGGAGGCATGAGGACTGCAGATGTGGCCAGGGCAATAAATTGCAATGTCCGTACTGTGAGACACCTAAGACAGCGCTACAGGGAGGCAGGAAGGACAGCTGATCGGACACCTGCACAGGATTGGTACAACAGAATATCACACCTGCCGGACAGGTACAGGATGGCAACAACAACTGCCTGAGTTACACCAGGAACGCACAATCCCTCCATCAGTGCTCAGACTGTCCACAATAGGTTGAGAGAGGCGGAATGAGGGCGTGTAGGTACTCACCACACATCACCGGCAACAACGTCACCTATGGGTACAAATTCACCGTCGCTGGGCCAGACAGGACTGGCAAAAAGTGCTCTTCACTTACGAGTCGTGGTTTTGTCTCACCATGGGTGATGGTCGGATTCGTTTTTTATCGTCGAAGGAATGAGCGTTACTCCGAGGCCTGTACTCTGGAGCGGGATCGATTTGGAGGTGGAGGGTCTGTCATGGTCTGGGGCAGTGTGTCACAGCATCATCGAACTGAGATTGTCATTGCAGGCAATGACGTTACAGGAAAGACATCCTCCTCCCTCATGTGGTACCCTTCCTGCAGGCTCATCCTGACATGACCCTCCAGCATGACAATGCCACCAGCCATACTGCTCGTCCACTGTGCGTGATTTCCTGCAAGACAGGAATGTCAGTGTTCTGCCATGGCCAGCGAAGGGCCCAGATCTCAATCCCATTGAACACGTCTGGGACCTGTTGGATCAGAGGGTGAGGGATGGG